>NC_138221.1:22583975-22721475 GCF_964197995.2 Scardinius erythrophthalmus | reverse complement strand
AACATTTTGCCAATTCCAAACCATATTATTCTTAATAACTACTATTAATTTTGTATTTAATCATTTTTAAGTGATATATAATTGTTCATGATGTCTTATTTTCAGGTGTGCAGAATTATTAGGCAAGTTTTCTTTTACAGATAAAATAAGCCAAAAAATAGATTTAACAAAGACTGAAAAGTCAAAAATTATTAAATGCCCATGAGTATGATACAATACTAATGCAATACTAGAGATTGCAGTTAACGCATGACCATTGGACAGTGAAATGCTCATTGGGTCAGCAGGGTCAGACAAATACAGGTGGAGAAGAAAAAACACATGTTAACTGGGTTAGGTAAAGAATACTAAAAAATGACCCCCACTTAATAAGAATCACAAGCTGAAGTGTTATGAAATACATGAAGACTGTTTTTTTATAGGCTTTATTGACAGACAGATTGAGAGTGACTCTTGAAGGACCAGCACCATAGCCTCTTCTACCACTATTTGAAGAATTCATCTTCTAGAATACGTTTTAATAAGTTTTGGGAGTTCATTTTTAGTCCATCTCTGCAAAACGGACTTCAGGGTAGGAGATGGACTAAAAATGAACTCCCAAAACTTATTAAAACGTATTCTAGAAGATGAATTCTTCTAATAGTGGTAGAAGAGGCTATGGTGCTGGTCCTTCAAGAGTCACTCTCAATCTGTCTGTCTATAAAGCCTATAAAAAAACAGTCTTCATGTATTTCATAACACTTCAGCTTGTGATTCTTATTAAGTGGGGGTCATTTTTTAGTATTCTTTACCTAACCCAAGTCTCTGAGACCCTGACACCTTGCTCTTCTGGAGACTCCAGGTAGGTTGCAGTTCTGGAAAATGGTGGCGCTGAAGACTAAAAGGTTCCTGATGGTTTCACACTTAATTCTTCACCTTAATTCTTCATTCTTTTGCAGTTAACATGTGTTTTTTCTTCTCCACCTGTATTTGTCTGACCCTGCTGACCCAATGAGCATTTCACTGTCCAATGGTCATGCGTTAACTGCAATCTCTAGTATTGCATTAGTATTGTATCATACTCATGGGCATTTAATAATTTTTGACTTTTCAGTCTTTGTTAAATCTCTTTTTTGGCTTATTTTATCTGTAAAAGAAAACTTGCCTAATAATTCTGCACACCTGAAAATAAGACATTTTTCATTTCCAGCCTTCATGAACAATTATATATCACTTATAGATGATTAAATACAAAATTAATAGTAGTTATTAAGAATAATATGGTTTGGAATTGGCAAAATGTTCCTGGAAATAAAATATGATCAGAAAATCAACGTGCCTAATAATTCTGCACGCACTGTATATTCAGTATATTCTACAGTAAAAACTGTACTTTCATATTTCGCCTGACTGTAACGTTGTTTTTATGAAATATTAGGGCATATAAATGTTAATTTGCAGTTTAATACGTATTGCTTATACAAATAGCCTACATTTTATTTCAACATATTTCAGTCGATTTTTACTCATCTCAGTAGGCTATAGTAATACAGTTTGCTAAAACATCCTCATTCATTCACACACGCGATTTAAATTTAAACTGTCTTTTTGCGAGCTGTGGTAAACAGCGCGCATCTCTGCCGTTCATTCATCAAAAACAGAAACCCGATTCACGTGAGAAGAAAAAAAAACTTACAGTATCCCTCAGCTCTCTCCTCGATATACCCGCACTTCTGAGGTAGGCTACTTTTTTCATCAAAAGCTTATGTGGCAGTATATTCTACAGTAAAAACTGTACTCAAATCTAGTCAACAAAATGTTGTCTTTCATATTTCGCCTGACTGTAACGTTGTTTTTATGAAATATTAGGGCATATACAATTGCAGTTTAATACGTATTGCTACGTACAAATACGTACAAACAGCCTACATTTTATTTCAACATATTTCAGTCGATTTTTACTCATAGTAACAGTATGCTAAAACATCCTCATTCATTCACACACGCGATTTAAATTTAAACTGTCTTTTTGTGAGCTGTGGTAAACAGCGCGCATCTCTGCCGTTCATTCGTCAAAAACAGAAACCCGATTCACGTGAGAAGAAAAAAAAACTTAGGCTACAGTATTCCTCAGCTCGCTCCTCGATTTACCCGCACTTGAGGTACTTTTTTCATTATTGTTATTGCTCACAGCGCTGCTGAGACGGTGTTAAAGTAATGATCTGAATAAACTGATTTGTGGGCGTTCACAGGTTTGCTTGGATTGCCTCATTCATTTGCGTTTCAATAGTGCGCGCTCTCCGTAGGCGGAGTCACATTACATTTGAATTAGCTCTAATTAGGTCGACTGGAATCGCTCTCTTTTAATACAGATTTCACAAAATGAGAATATTTGTTTTTTATATAAATTACTTCATTTAAGAGAAGAGAATTCAAGCTTCATGCCTGTATGTCTGTTTGCCTGTTTGACTGAGTATTCGCTGAGTTATTGTTCATTTTCGGACGCGTTTCAGAATGGACGACACTGGCAGATAGAAGGCAGAACTCGCATCACGTTTATTTTTCTTTATTTGGCAAAAAGCACAACACTTTGTTTTTATTGTGAGTATACACAAAAATAATACACATTTAACAGAATCGATTGTTGTACAAAACAAGCATAAAAGATAAAAATTACTATTTTTATTTTATTATTTTTTTGCACCCATACGGAAAAAAACGAGCCTATCGCGCCGGCGCGATAGCCGACCTCAGGGGGTTAATATAATACTTATTTCATGTGATTTACTGAAGTATTATCTTGAGTTCCAATCTGTAAAGTACATAGCATTCTCTTCTACACTATTGGTGATTTTGTATCTTATGATACTTGCCACCAGGAGAGTAGAAATTGAAGGTACAAAAATGACTGTCTATGAAATAACTGTAATAACAGTTGCATGTATGACAATGATGATGGCAGAATACTATGATGATCATGTAATGTGTGGTATAGCAATATTGATAGTTAGTAATGATTGGTTTTATGTAACAAAACTGATAAAAGCTGGTAAAGAATGTTGTCTCAATATTGAGCTGACAAACCCTTTTGTAACTTACAAATAGGATTCAACAACTTCTGGATGGCAGAGGAAATGATACCTAGACTGCATCTCAAATGAAATTTGTGGACCAAGAAATGTAGTTAAAAAACAGACAAACTGTGTTATATGTGGAATGCTTCCAGGAAGTTTAAGAATAAGATGTTTTTTTGATGAATCAGTGGCAAGATCTCTGTTCAAATTGTATTGCAATACAAAATGTGAAAATGGATGAGATTGGAAAAGTGACTATAACTCAACGAGGAAGAAGAATGGACCGTAGCGGTCCATGGATGCCAAAAATTTATATAAAATGGTGCATGGCAATGAAATTTAAATGCTGTAACCTGTAAGGTCAGTGAAATTCTATCGGTACAGGCTGGCTGCAGAAATAATTATACGGCTACCACATATCACCTAGAACCAAGAGTGTATCAAAAGAAAAAGAAAAATGGAGGCTTAAAAGTGATAGTAGGAATTATTTACAGGCATTGGATTTTGGATAACCCCAGCAAACCCATTAATGTTGGACAAAAATTCAGCTATAGTTGTGTTTATGTCCCCACAGAAAGTCCTCATATCAAAGGCCCCAGGAGAGTGGGCGATGGTACCTTTAACTCTGGATGTGGCCGAAAGAGGACTCATCTTCGCAGTCAACCAGTTGAATCTGGACAAACTGCTGAAAGTCTGGCGGAACAAACACAAGTTTCAGTGGCAGCCACCACTCAAACCGTGGTACAGGCAGAAGGTTATCCAAAGCCTGAGAACCTGGTGTCTTCGAGCTGGGATGAGCCGGGATCAAGCCAACTCATTAAAAGTTATGATATGTAAATGTGATGGAATTAGTCATCGCCTGTACGAGATAGAATTTGACTGCATCACCCCGAGTGTGTATTGTACTGATTTTGTAAGCAAAATGTATAGATTTGGTATAAGAGATTTTGTAGGTAAACTGAAACAAAGACCCAGAAGACCTAGGGTTAGATTGAACAAGTTCAGAAGAATTAAAGAAGCTCATTCAATGCCGAAAGGGGGTGTTTTGCGGAGTCACGAGGCTCCACCTGAGGGCGGCATTGCATTCACTTCACCCACACCTCAAACTCGACGTCAACGCAGAAAGGGTCACAATAAAAAGTTTGTAAATGAGAATGTCACTGCCAATCTTTCTGGGTTACTGAAACATATGACTATTTGAATAAAGAGCTTTCTGTCCATTGCTGTTTCTCTCAAGTCACATGAGAGAGCAGTGACAAGGGTCTTTGTCCACACATACAAAGGAGCTATTGTATCTTCGGAGGAAGGGCCACTGACTGGACAGTCAGTCGGGTACAGGAATAGAATGGTAGACACTAGCTGGGATCAGCAGTTGTACATGTGATATTGCCTTACAGTAAATATGACGAAGATATTTGAATCCGGACTATAAAAGAAGAGACCTGGACAGAATTCACTGGCTCTTCCTTGCAATCTCCAATCCGGAATGCCAACAGTTTTCGGATGCAAGAAGCTTTAAGCCTAGCTAACATTTCTCTGTTAGTTTAGTGCTCTATTATAATCTGTAACAAGTATTCTTTTCATTTTGATTCTTTTAATAAATATTGTTAAATATTTATTATAATCATTTGACTGGACCTTGGATTTTTTGAGTACGCATCACCTTTCTCCTTCCTGGATTAAGACGATCCCAACCAGGGGAAAACTACAAGAGGGTGAGCATGATTTCTGATATAAGAATGATCAGTGTGAACTTTGATTGATTTTTAGCCTAGCCAAAGAGGCAGCTTACAACAGGTTATTGTTGTATAGCGAACACGGTTGAAGAGTACCTAAACAGGTAGACTTACACTACGAAGGGGAAATTTATTATATTTATAATCCTTATTATCTTTATAATAAAATACAAATTTGTAGAGACTGATCGCCTAACTCTTAAAGCACGACTTAGGATAGACTTTAGTTACCGCGGGATTATTTATATGTCCTGTAAAAGATGTATGATAATTTGGAATGGTATTAATCGTGAAAACTTTTACAACCCCGTGGACGAACCTCAGTTTTCTACGGGCCGGAGTGCCCTTAGAACGAGTTTCCCGGCATGTTGTTGTATCAACAGATGCCTCCACCACGGGCTGGGGCGCCATGTGCAATGGACATGCTGCCGCGGGCTCCTGGACAGGACCCCAGCGCCTTTGGCATGTCAATAGCCTTGAGTTGCTGGCTGTACGTCTCGCCCTGCAGCACTTCAGTGCGTTGCTCAAGGGTCAGCATGTACTAGTCCGATCAGACAATACCGCGACAGTAGCGTACATCAACCATCAAGGTGGTCTACGCTCCCGCCGTATGTCCCAACTCGCTCGCCACCTCCTCATATGGAGTCAGAAGCATCTGAGGTCGCTTTGAGCCATTTATATCCCGGGAGATCTGAACCAGGCGGCAGACGAGCTGTCTCGGCTTCGGCCTCTCGCTGGAGAATGGAGACTCCATCCCCAGTCGGCCCAGCTGATTTGGGATCAGTTCGGGGACGCACAGGTAGACCTGTTTGCCTCCCACGACTCGTCCCACTGCGACCTGTATTATTCCCTGACCGAGGGCACGCTTGGCACGGATGCACTGGCGCACAGTTGGCCGCGGGGCCTACGCAAGTATGCGTTTCCCCCAGTGAGCCTTCTTGCGCAGACCTTGCGCAAGATCAGGGAGGACGAGGAGCAGGTCATTTTGGTTGCCTCGTATTGGCACAACCGGACCTGGTTCTCAGAACTGGTACTCCTTAGGACAGCACCTCCCTGGCCTATTCCTCTGAGGAAGGACCTCCTTTCTCAGGGACGGGGCACCCTATGGCACCCTCGTCCCGACGAGGCAGGTTTGAGTACCCTACCACCAGCGGTGGTGGCTACCATCACTTCTGCTAGAGCATCGTCCACGAGACATGCCTATGCGTTGAAGTGGAACCTATTCGTCAACTGGTGTTCTTCTAAACATCAAGAACCCACGAAATGCCCGATCAGTGTCGTGCTTTCCTTCCTGCAAGAAGGGTTGGAGCGAAGGCTGTCTCCCTCCACCCTGAAAGTGTATGTTGCCGCCATTGCCGCACATCACGACACAGTCGATGGTTAGTCTCAGGGAAAGCATGACCTGACCATCAGGTTCCTGAGGGGAGCGAGGAGACTGAATCCTCCTCGTCCTCCCCTCATCCCCTTTTGGGACCTCTCAGTGGTTCTAACTGCCCTGTGCTCCCTTCGAGCCTCTGCAATCAGTGGAGCTTAAGTTTCTGTCAATTAAGACAACGCTCCCGGTTGCATTGGCCTCCATTAAGAGGGTAGGGGACCTGCAGGCATTTTCGGTTGACGAAGCGTGCCTGGAATTCGGGCCGGCTAACTCTCACGTGATCCTGAGACCCTCTGCCTGGATATGTGCCCAAGGTTCCTACCGCCCCCTTTCGAGACCAGGTAGTGAACCTGCAAGCGCTGCCCTTGGAGGAGGCAGACCCAGCCTTGACACTGCTGTCCAGTACGCGCCCTCCGTGCTTACGTAGACAGAACGCGGTGTTCAGGACCTCAGACCAGCTCTTTGTCTGTTATGGTGGGAAGCTGAAGGGAAAGGCTCTCTTCAAGCAAAGGTTGTCCCTAAACTTAAACTTAAATGTAGCCTATAGTTGCAATACACGCGTTTTGTAAGCTCCGTGCAACTGCAGCAGCGGACTATTATTACTAGAATATTAGAAATCTAATACTCATGCTGTTTTCTTATTTTTCTACTCTTAATATTAAATAAAAAAATCGACTGAACGAAAGATATCCTACACGGATTCTCTAGAACCACCACCGCGTTTGCGGCAGAAAACTACTGCAGTGCAAACAAAATGCTCTGTTCGACTTATCTTAGATCCTTTACTCTTCCCTGTGGATGACCTCTGACCTACTTTCTGTAAGATCTGAATTTTTGAACTTGAATTTTTTAGATTGAATTTTAGAAAACTGAATTTGAAGTTCCAAATTTCTTCATCTTGAAAACTTGAATCTGAATTTTTTAAAACTGAATATTTGCAGTATACAAATTCAGAACAAAAAAAAACTAGCTGTTTGAAAATACGTCTATAAAATTCAGCCATAAAAACATTTCAATTTGTTAAATTTCAAATGTTCAATATTCATTTAAAAAAATCAAATTCAGAACTATTTAAACTACCACCTAAAATTCAATTTTGTTAGATTTCACTTGTAAATAATTCAAACACAATTCAAATTCAAATCATATTGTCATATTTTAAGCTCCATAGTTTTTTTCATTCTCAAGTGAAGCGCGTTTCTGTGTGTGAATGAATGAACAGCACAGATGCACGCTGTTTACCACAGCTCGCAAAAAGACGGTTTAAATTTGAATCGCGTTTCTGTGTGTGAATGAATGATCCGCTTTTAGCAAACTATATTGCTATACTGAGATGAGTAAAAATCGACTGAAATATGTTGAAATAAAATGTATTTGTATAAGCAACATATAATGACTCGACGCCGCCGTCTGCCACTCCCAATGAGAGAAAAAAAGGCTATGTGATCTGCAGTAAAACATATGACATTTCGTAAAAAGTCAATTTTGTGTTTATCATCTAACAACCTTGACATTATTGATGAACAGACACAGTCTCTCAAAGTGTCAGTGTTTAACGATCTCTAACTTTCAACTCTACAATCTTCAACCTTTCGATGGTCCAATGTTTTATTAACTTGATTATCAAAATCCTTTAATTTGTTAATACAAAACTAGGTCCCCCTTTATATTATGTGTCATTAATGTTTTAATTAATTGTTTGATACAATGCACATTGTGTTGTGTTGTGTTGTGTTGTTGTACTTATATAGATTTTTTAAATACCTGCATGTAATTACAGCTGTAACTAATCTCTGTAATTACATTACAGAGCCCTACACAGACCACCAAACCTGTCCTAACCTTACCCGTATCCCACCTCAATAGCAGAAAAAGTGTTTTGCAATACAGTATGAACACTATTTTGTTTTGACGACACCTAATTTATACAGTAGTGTGGCCCAAAACTAGTAGTTAAAAGATTACTATATCGTATTGGTGTGTATTTAGTCAATATAATGTGCTATAAAATCAAATCAATCTACAGTCAATTTTGCAGAACATTTCCATATGAGACATGACGATTTCTATTAAAGTAATTAATTACTGATACATTTGACATTTAATACAATTGGTATTATAGGCAATAGACTCAAACCTGGTGGTTTCTTGTCTGTGTGTCAGTCTGTCCAGCTCCTGGAGTCCAGATAGGGAGTGAAAGCTCTCTGCAGGTCTTTATATAAAGTGGGTGTATACGTGTGACGTCACTGTTGGCCACACACACTGACTGCGGTCACACACACTGAATGGCAAAAAGACTAAGAGGCATCATTAGTTTTCTGCATGAATCCCGAGTAAAACACACAAAACACATCTAAAACGGGAAAGAGCTTTGAGATAGACTGTACAACTATTTGACAAGAAATCTGAGGTATATTTGCAGACTGCTGAAAGCTACAGAGAATTAAATGGATCTCTGCAGTTCACAGAAACAACTGGATCATTTCAGCATATTGACACAAAATGATCCAGTTGTTTCTGTGAGTGTGTGTGTGCGTGCTTTAGTCAGGATCTTGACTTTTTAACATTAGTTTTCTCTGGCAGCTGTGTCTGTTTGTTATGGCGAGAACAGCAAGAGAAAATATAATCAGATGTTGTAAGCTGATTGATGATAAGAGTATAATCATCATGTAGTGGCTTAGCTCATTGATTATGTGTGAGGTTTATACGGGTAGTATGTTATTCATTTTGTTTTATTGTTCATTACTCATTATTACATCATTATTCAATCACTTAATTATCTCATTACCTCCAACACTGATTCAGTGTTACATTAAACAGCCTGTACTGTGCACACTAAGCAGTGTTCATTTCATCTGGGCAAACCCATGTGGGGCCTACATGGAAACCGAGGACAAAACTGGCTGGGTCCCAGTTAGATAGCCCAGGTCAAACCCATTTGGGCCCCACATGGCTGTGCTGGCTGGGTAAAGACACGCAATATAAAGGGGGACCTAGTTTTGTATTAAAGGTCCTATGACATGCTACTTTTTGTAGGTTTTAATATAGTCCTTAGTGGTCCTTAGTACTGTATCTGAAATCTCTTTCCAAAAATTCAGCCTCGGTGCAGAATTATAGCCACTACAAGCCAGTCCCAGAATGAGCTTCCTTCAGACGGGCCGTTTCGGTGTCTGTAGCTTTAAATGTTAATGAGGAGGAGAAAGGCGGCGCAAGGTGGAGGGTGGGTGTGGCCTTGACCATCTTGCGCAACAGTACCATGCATGTTTGTTATGTTGGATATATTGCAATGGCACGAAGACACGCATCGTTCAAGCATTTCAGTTTGACCCAGAATCTGATCCAGATGAAGAAGCAATGGATGAAGAAGTTGCAACTCAGCGGTTCCAGCAGGACGTTTCCGAATGGTTAGTTTAAAATATTATGTCTGGATACGGTACTTTATTCAGATGGTTTACAGTTATTATCATGTAGCTAACGCGAACCTACTGTTGCCTTTTCATGAGAGATCTGTAACGTCTGTAATTTATCTTATTACAATTACATCAAGCTCTGTGATCTTGAAATGCGGATATCGCGCGCGCCATATAACCAACAGGAAAACGGTTATCCAAATAACAAAGAAGTGTACAACACTCGCGTTACAGTGTGTGTAACTTGATGCTGTCTACCTTTACATTAGCGCGAGTAACTGCATAGCTAATGTGACAGCCACATTCTACGTGTGACAAGCTAGGTAACCATAAACAGTAAAGCAACACTTATATCATTTGTTAACTTACTTGTCCGACATTCAGCAAGCCCAGCTCTGTATTGACCATTCGATGTTCATTTGTACATCCAATTATTGAGCAATTATTATGCTTCGCTCGCTCAAAAGCCATGATATCTCTCGTGGACAAACTAAAATCGCGCGCGTTCTACTTCCTAGCTCATTTTCTCATGGTCGAGAAATATTCTCTGGGCGGGCAAAGCAGAGAAAGGGGAGGTAACATTTCTCCTTATAATGTCATAAGGAGGAGATTCAAGATCAGCCAGACTGAGCTTCCAGTTTCTCAAAGGCAGAGAAAAATAGCAAAAGCTCGATTTACACCGATTAAAATTTTTAGAAACTTGGGGACCCTGTACAGGCTAGGGTAACTCATATTAATGTTAAAAAAAACTCAGAAAGTGGAAATTTCATGTCATGGGACCTTTAACAAATTAAAGGATTTTGATAATCAAGTTAATGAAACATTGGACCATCGAAAGGTTGAAGATTGTAGAGTCGAAAGTTAGAGATCGTTAAACACTGACACTTTTTGAGAGACTGTGCCTGTTCATCAATAATGTCAAGATTGTTAGATGATAAAAACACAATTGACTTTTTACGAAATGTCATGTGTTTTACTGCAGATCACATAGCCTTTTTTTCTCTCATTGGAAGTGGCAGACGGCGGCGTCGAGTCATTCCACACAGCAAAATCCCCAGTGTTAAATTAACACTCTGAGTGTGGACTCATATAAACACTGAGAGTGTTAATTTAACACTGGGGATTTTGCTGTGATGGCATGTGGGCTAGAGGAATGTGGGAGATGTGTACTACTATACTAATAGTGTCAACTGAGTCCTGTTCCAGTACCGATGGTCATTTGAGCTAAAAAGGCAAACAGGTACTGGAAAGATTTGAAACCCAGAAGGGTTTTGAATAAAACTTATTTTCAAGAAATCTACAGTATGGGTTTATGTTAGTTGCTGTGGAATTATTCTCAAATAATTAAAATGATTATTAAATTATTAAAACTGCAGTTATCATTGGTGTGAAGGGACCTTAAGAAAAGACAATGACGAGATGACACCAACGTCCTTAAACACTAACTGTGACTATCAATTAGGATTTTGCACTAGCATGAGGGGAAACCAATATGATGATGACTAATAAAAATCCCTAACTCCGAGTCCAAACAGAAGATCAATACATCACGTGTCCTGCTGCTGCATTGCAGTGAATTCTTCCGTTGTAAAGTGAGGATGTGCTAACGGAGCACCGGGACACACCCGCTTATACAAGCGTTTTAAAGGGGAAAGAAAAGATCCGACATGATGCCAATTTGAGAGATGGACAGGGTCATATTTTTTGTGGCAACATGTTACAAGCAATATTATTAATTAAATTTAACAAATTAGAATTGAGTAATAATTAATCAAATTAATTCCTTAAAAGTTAACCATTTAAAATGAGTAAAATCTACAACAATTTTTTTTAAACATTTTTTTTTTATTGCCATCATTGAAGACACCTGGGGCCCTATCTTGCACCCAGCGCAATTGACTTTGTACACCGACGCATGTATCATTCCTATTTTGCACCCGCGCAAAGCGCGCTTTTCCCTCCACAGAAGCACGTCGCTAAACTAGGGAATGAACTTGCGCTCCCTGGGCGGTTCAGCGCAAAAAAGGAGGCGTGTTCCGGCGCAAACGTTCCTTCATGCTATTTTGCAGGTTTAGAAAACAATTACGCCACTAACCAGGAAAAAATAGTTTAAAGTCAGTGGCGCGTTGCGCATGTTATTTATAAGCTATTTTAAGGGCGCATGCTTGGCCATAATCAATGTAGCGTGTGCACAACGCGCATACACTTTGATTCTCTCATCTACACACAGAAGCAGCAGTTTTCATTTTTGCAAATCATACATTATTACTATAGATAGATAGATAGATAGATAGATAGATAGACAATTTATTATAAAAGCATACATCTAGCTTACACATTTACCCAAATTATCATACGCCTTTTTAACCGAAGTTAATTTGGGTGGGTTTCTCCATCCCCAACGTCCCTGACGAGAATGTTGCTCTCCTCGGCTGTGAACCGCTCCTGGCGCGCGCCTGGCAAATCCGCCGTTATGATAGGAATCCGCTTTAGAAAAAGCGCGTCTGCTCTTAAAGGGAATGAGAGATGACGCTCTGATTGGTTTATTTCACGTTACGCCCAAACCACACCTATGAATAATGAAGCTACTTCAGACCAACCCATTTTAGATTTGCGCCTGGCGCAAGAGTCATTTATCCCGCCGGGAAAATAGCAACAGCGCCAAGACCCGCCCACAAAGTTACTTGCGTTTTGCGCTTTGACACTTGCGTTTCAGATCGTTAAAATAGGGCCCCTGATGTTAACAAGCAGAATCACTGAAGGAGAAAAACGTAATTTTAAGTCACCATTATGGTGTAACACAAAGCAGATGGTCAGTTCTGCCATTTGATTAAATTAATGGATTTTAATTTACAAAAACAGCTCTGTTCATCTTGGACTGTGACACAAAGCAAATGGTGTCTGCCATTTGATTAAATTACTGCATTCTGATTCGCAAACACAGCTCTTTTCTTCCTGAGTAAACAAAGAAGCATCCTGTTTTACTGCTGGGCTGAGACATGTGACCAGGAAAGGCGCCGCTCTGGCTGACATCAGGGCTGCACGATATATCGCACGATATTGTTATGCGCATCTCGTCAGTAAAGCCGGTTCCTTGATTAGTAGTAAATCGTCTTCACCTGCTTTCAGATAGAGCGGCATTTACTACAAAGAGCCGTAGTTAACTGACAAGCTGAGCCATATCGCATTAATATCGTGGACGTATCGCCAGCGATATTTAATGCGATATGGCTCAGCTTGTCAGTTAACTACGGCTCTTTGTACACAGCAAAAACTCCAGTGTTAAATTAACACTCCTGGGAGTGTATATGAACACTCAAGAGTGTTGAAGTTAATGAGATAAGCAAGTGATTCATTTAGTGATGATTGAACATTATTGAAGACACCTGATGTTAACAAGCAGAATCACTGAAGGAGAAAATCACAAATTGTAAGCCACCGTTATGGCGATTACTGTTTGCTTTAGTTGGGCTCTTGGCCCTTATATTATTAACTTTAGATTTTGTTTGCCTGTTGTATCTGAGTTATAACCGCCAGATGAACAAAGAAAAAATGTGATCTGACAGTGTTAGTTATATTATGACATCATTTGAACTTGATCACTGAACTCATTAAGATCCTTCTTTCTGACTTCGATTTGGTTACAGCATAACTGTGAATCTGCATAAATATCCAGAATTTCTTATATAATATAAAGGATTTTTTAAAAGTTGTTTAAAAAAAAAATCTTTCTTTTAGGCACACACAGACGTCAAGATTCAGTCTATGCATCTCAACAATGGTGACGAGCAGAATATTCAATTAGGAAAAGTAAATTACATAGACAATTCAGATCATAATTTATCCATACCGCAATGCATGATGGGAGCCATTAATGAGTTGTGATTGGTGGCAGCCACTGCAATATGCTTTATTATTGTCACCATTGTTGAGATTCACAGGCTGATTATTAATTCATTTGAAAGTATTTTGATCAGAACAATGTTTATTAAATATTTTGAATTATAAGTAAAGTACTGATAATCGTAGGTTGAAGAATCACAAAGCTGCTGCTAACAAGTTAAACCAAATTATTTCAATAAGTTTCATTTTTCAGATCACAGCATGATTATGTCAAAACATAACCAACACTATCAGATCACACTTTACTTTGTTCATTTAACTGTTATAAATCAATAACAGCAGACAAACAGCAGTAAAAACTAAAGCTAACAGATAGAGGTCAAGAGCCCAACTAAAGCAAACACCCATCGCCATAATGGTAACTTACAATTTGTGATTTTCTCCTTCAGTGATTCTGCTTGTTAACATCAGGTGTCTTCAATAATGCTCAATAATCACTTAATTAATCACTTAATTATCTCATTAACTTTAACACTCTTGAGTGTTAATTTAACACTCATATTTTAACACTTTACACGTGTGGACTCATATACACTCCCAGCCCCAGGAGTGTTAATTTAACACCGCTCCATCTGAAAGCAGGTGATGGTGATTTACTACTAATCAAGGAACCGGCTTTACTGATGAGATGTGCCTAACAATATCGTGCGATATATTGCCCAGCCCTAATCTGCAGGTACTTCCTTTCCACATGCACCTTTAAGCTCAGATACCAGCAACCTAGGTACTGTTGCTGATCTTATTGCACAGCAACATAAAATGACTTTACTTCCAACTAGGCATCTACCCATGTTTAACGGTGAACCTCTGAACTTCAGACCATTTATGCAGGCATTCGAACACTGTATTGAGAAAAACACCAGCAATAGGCAAGACAGACTGTATTACCTTTAACAATACACCTCTGGCCAACCTAAGGAGCTGGTCAGAAGTTGCCTTCATATGGATGCAGATAGAGGGTATGCAGAGGCAAAACGGCTATTGGAACTTAATTTTGGAGATGAATTTAAAATTACTAATGCTTATATGGATAAAGCCTTAAATTGGAATAATATCCCATCAGACAATGGAGAAGCTCTGTACAGTTATGCTCTTTTCCTCCGTGGATGCTGTAATGTAATGCGTAAGGTACATGGATGAGCTGAACCTTCCATTAAACCTGAGGCTTCTGATCTCCAAGGTGCCTTACAAAGTGAAAGAAAAATGGAGATCACATGCTTTTGACATCAGGGAACGAACAGGAGCAAGAGCCATGTTTGCCGATCTTGTCCTCTTTCTGGAAAGGCAGGCCAGGATTCTACAAAACCCTGTCTTTGGTAACCTCCAAGACAGCTCCTCAAACAGAAGGTCACCAAAAATTGCTGCTAACAGTAGCAAGCCACTGAGTTCCATGCAGAAGAGCAGAGGGAGCAGTTTTGCCACAACAGTAGCAGTTACGCCAAAGAACAACACAGAGAGCACAATGCAAGTATCCAATATGCCCAAAAACAGTTCATCAAAACTCTGTCCTGCCTGTAATGGTGAGCATGAGATTGTGTCATGTCAAGAGCTGATGAAGAAGTCTCACAACGCACGAGTTGAGCTGCTAAAGACTAAAGGTGTCTGCTTTGGTTGTCTTGCTAAAGGACACATGAGTTTGACTTGCAAAAATAGACAAACCTGTTCAATTTGTTCAAAATTACATCCCACTATCTTGCATATACCTCAAAATGTAACGAAAGAGCAGAGTAATGCATGTCCTTCAGACAAAAGGGCAGTGAGCAGTGGGTTGGTTTCAATGAAAACAGAGGCACTTGAATGTAGTGATAAACATTGTACACTTGCAATAATACCAGTTCAAGTCAAAATGAGTAATTCAAATCATTTAGTTCAGACATACGCTTTCCTTGACCCAGGGAGTTCCGCAACCTTTTGCACAGAACAACTTAGGAAGAACTTGAATGCTAATGGGAAACATCAACAAATACTTCTGCGCACTATGGGGCAAAAGAAATCTGTTAACAGCCTGGTAGTCAAGGGCCTGGAAGTGTGTAGCTTGGAAGGAAAGGAATTCATAAAATTACCTGAAGTTTACACTCAGCAGGAAATTCCAATCAACAGGGAACATATCCCCAGACGAGAAAATATTCGAAAATGGCCTTATCTTCAAGATGTTTATATTCCCAACATTAATGCTGGGATTGACCTTCTGATTGGGATTAATGCACCCAAATTGATGGAACCTTGGAGAATTATCAATAGCCAGGGTAATGGACCCTTTGCTGTTAAAACACTTCTAGGTTGGGTGGTGAATGGACTTCTCCATACTGAGGATGCATGCATCAACAAGCAAGGTCAGAAATATGTTCATGCACATCGGATTTCTGTTGATAACCTGAATGAACTTTTGATTCAGCAATACAATCATGATTTCCCAGAAAAGAGTTTTGAGGAAAAGAAACAAATGTCGGTGGAAGACCACAAATTCATGCAGATAATGGACAGCTCTGTTGAAATAGTGGATGGACATTATCAATTGCCTTTGCCATTCAAGAAGGAAAGTCCTATGATGCCAAACAACCGTCACATGGCATAGCAACGAGCATTGTCTTTAAAAAGAAAGTTTCAAAGGAATAGTGACTTTCATAATGAGTATAAGGCATTTATGGAAAAGGTCCTATCATGCAGACATGCTGAACTTGTACCCCAAGACCAGTTGATGCAGGAAAATGGAAAAGTGTGGTATATTCCACACCATGGTGTGTTTCACCCAAAGAAGGGGAGCTTGCGTGTGGTATTTGACTGCGTCTTAGTCCGCTTCCGTCTTGACAACATCGCTATCATGGATGATGTGGAGAAAATGTACTATCAAGTAAAGGTCCCATCTCATCATGTGAACTTCTTGCGCTTCCTTTGGTGGCCAAATGGGGACGTCAGTCAGCCACTGAAAGAGTACAGGATGATTGTACATCTTTTTGGCGCAACATCATCAGCTAGCTGTGCAAGTTATGCTTTAAGGAGGACAGCTGAGGATAACAAGGGGTGCTTCTCAGCTGATGCAACTAGCACAGTCAAGAACAACTTCTATGTGGATGATTTGTTGAAGGCGGTGGACACAGAGGGCCATGCCATTGGACTTTGTAAAGAGCTGAAATTACTCTGTGCAACTGGAGGCTTTAAGTTGACCAAATGGATTAGTAACAACAGAGCTGTATTGGCCCTCTCAGGCTCTGGAATGGAGGCCAAGGACATAAAGAATATTGACCTTGACATAGAAGATTTGCCAGTTGAAAGAGCTCTCGGTGTGCAATGGTGTGTTAAGGAAGACACTTTCACATTCCAGGTGACCATAAAAGAGCGTCCATGCACCAGACGTGGGATTCTGTCCATGGTCAGTTCTATATATGACCCACTTGGATTCCTTGCACCTCTCACCTTTCCGGCAAAACATATCTTGCAAGAGTTATGCAAGCAGAACATTGGATGGGATGAAGAATTGCCAGAGGTCCATGCTCAAGCTTGGAAGCAATGGTGGCGAGATCTTCCAAGAGTGAGGGAGTTCAAGGTCAACCGATGCATTGTACCAAACAACTTTGGAGATGTCCAAACAGCACAGATGCATCACTTCTGTGATGCGAGTGACCTTGGGTATGGAACAGTTACCTATCTCAGGCTGTCTAGCAGCAACAAGGTTCACGTCACCTTTATAATGGGAAAGGCCCGAGTTGCTCCCTTAAAACTGATGACCACACCACGAATGGAGCTCACTGCTGCAGTTTTGGCCGTACGAATGGACAAGAAGCTATCTGAGGAGTTGCATATGGAATTGGAAAAGTCTCTGATTTGGACAGATAGCATGACTGTTCTAAGGTACATCCGGAATGAAAGCAGAAGATTCCTAACTTTTGTGGCAAAGCGTGTTAAAGGGGTGGTGAAATGCTCATTTTCACTCAATCTCCTGTTAATCTTGAGTACCTATAGAGTAGTATTGCATCCTTCATATCTCCAAAAAGTATTTCGTTTTATTATATTTATAAAAGACAGATAAGCTGTACCGAGTCTTTCCGAAAAAACCCGAGCGGCTGGGGGCGGGCGAAGCTAAAGCGGTGTGCTAACGCGCCACACTAACAACACAGAGACATTTGAAGCAGTTTTACTCACCGCCCGGTTCCAATCACGACCGCGAACCTTTTACATTGCAACTGCTCGATCCTTAAGCATTAGACGATCTGCAAATCCGTCGATCTGGGCTTTGTTTATAAAACAATCATCGTCGAAATGCAGGGAACTTGTCTTACACAGCTCCGTTGATGATGCTCTGAAAAAACAAACTCCATCCACTGGTCCCTTAGCGCTAGGTTCTTTGGGAATATGTGCCGGGTTGTCTTGCCCTGGCAACCAAAAACACACTTCTTTGGTGACACTGACTTCCAAAAGCCGAGCAGAGGAGCGCTTTGATGCCGAACTGCTTTCGCTATCTTGCTCTGGTCTACGAGTGCACGCGCGCCCACGGTTCTTCCGGCAGAAGTGCCCTTAGGACCCATATAAGGAAATTCCGCCCCATCTTAGGTTCCTGAGGTTCAAGTCTGTTCTGTTGAAATTATGTAAGAATGGCAAGAAAGATCTAAACAGACATACCATGACCACAAGAAAAGGAAAACATGAAAAGACAGGTCCAAATGTTCTGTCAATCAGTGATCTAGAAGATGCTGAGGTCGCAATCTTGCAGTTTTGCCAAAGGCAGGGATTCCCACAAGAAATAGCCTGTTTGCAGAAAGGCATGCAAAATGTAAACAGAAACAGCTCCATCTACAGGTTGGATCCTCTTGTGGACAATGGTATCTTAAGGGTTGGTGGGCGTCTGAGTAAAATGGCAATGCCCATTGAGCAGAAACACCCTGCTATTCTCCCTAAGGACCATCACGTTTCCAAACTCTTACTTCAGCACATCCATCAAGAAGTTGGACACAGTGGAAGAAATTTCATGCTCTCCAAACTCAGACAAAGATATTAGATTCCTTGCGCCAACACTCTGGCCAGAAAGGTAGTTTATGAATGCACCAGATGCAGAAGAGTCAAGTTGAGTGCAGGTGAACAGAAAATGGCAGACTTGCCAGTTGACAGGTTGACCCCTGGCCTTCCGCCCTTCACGCATGTAGGAGTTGATTATTTTGGGCCATTAGAGGTAAAACGAGGCCGCGGCATTGTAAAACGGTACGGCGTGATTTTCACATGTCTTACCAGCCGTGCTATACACTTGGAGGTTGCACATTCACTTGATACTGACTCTTGCATTCATGCATTCAGACGTTTCATTGCTAGAAGAGGACCAGTGTCTGAGTTGCGGTCAGATAATGGAACAAACTTTGTTGCAACTGAAAAGGTACTAAAAGAGTCCTTGACATCTTGGAACATGCAACAAATTGAAAAAAGTCTGCTTCAAAAGGGAGTGAAATGGACATTTAACCCTCCCCATGGTGCCCATTTTGGAGGGATATGGGAGAGGTTGATTCGCATGATCAAAACAACGTTACGGTCAGTCACCAGCCAGCAGTATCTGGATGATGAAGGCCTTCAGACAGTAATGTGTGAGGTTGAGGCCATTCTCAATAGCCGTCCACTCACGACTGTTTCTGACAACCCAAATGACTTGGAGCCGTTAACACCTAATCATATACTGCAGCTTAAGGTGCAGCCTGTTCTACCACCAGGTTTGTTCGTGAAAGAAGATCTTTACACCAGACATCGTTGGAGACAGATCCAGTACATTGCCGACTTATATTGGAAACGCTGGGTCCGAGAGTAGCCTACCTCCCTCTTCTGCAAACACGGCAAAAATGGTCTCGTGTCAGATGAAACTTCTGTCCAGGAGACGTCGTACTAGTAGCCGATAGCACAGCGCCAAGAGGATCATGGATGCTGGCTAGAGTCACTGAAGCCCTCCCTGACTCCAAAGGCTTGGTCCGCAGTGTACGCTTCAAACCAAAACAAGCCAGCTTGAAAGACCTATCAGTAAGATCTGCTTGTTAGTAGAAGGCCAGCAATCTAAAGCTGAGTGAGACCTGAATAAACTTGCGCACGTGCACACTCTGTCATACAGATACATACACTGAATCTTTGCACTCATTTATTCTTGTAAAAAATGCATAATGAGTTTAAGGGAATAATATATGGCTCCTTGGAAAATTACATTTAGTTAGTTATAGCTTGCTTCCTGCAATAGCTATAAGGGGCCGGCTATGTAGGAGCCGTTTTGAGTTTAATCTAAATTTTTGTGCTATTGGAGCACTGGTATATTTTGTTTGATTTAGGGTCCTTTATTTTGTAGGGACTTTTAGTTTGACGGTCGGTGAGAATGTTTGAAGATAAAGATGGCCGCATCTCACCTTTCTAAAACAAAAAAGAACAAGGAAGCTGTTGGAACGTATTAAGCATACAGTTCTTTACATCGCTATTGAATCACTATTGAATCACTATTGAATCTCTATTGAATCACTTTTTGGACATTTTTTTTTATATTAAGTAGTGCCTTTTTAAACCACCATTTTTCAACCATTTACCAATCGTTTGTTGGATTACTGGAGTCCATGCTTTGTCTGCTACTACCAACCTACTTACCTGCCTGCTGCGCTTTGCTTACCTGCCTTGCTCTGCACCTGCCCTGTTTACCTATCTGCTGGAATCCCATCTCATCCACCTCAAAAAAGGTACAATCTAAGTTTAACTGTGTTGGATAGCTTGTCAAAGAAGCTAAGCAATACATCCCAGCTAAGAGTGGTCCGCCATTACAGCAGGTGATGGTGATTTACTACTAATCAAGGAACCGGCTTTACTGACGAGATGCGCATAACAATGTGATGCGATATATCGCCCAGCCCTAGGGACCATATGTGCTCTGAGCAGTGTTGATTTAACACTGGGGATTTTGCTGTGTAGCTTTCAGCAGTCTGTAAATATAGGCCTACCTCAGATTTCTTGTCAAATCTAGGCTAGTAATACAGTCAATCTTAAAGCTCTTTCCCGTTTTATATGTATTTTGTGTGTTTTACTCGGGATTCATGCAGAAAACTAATGATGCCTCTCAGTCTTTTTGCCACTCTGTGTGTGACCGCAGTCAGTGTGTGTGGCCAACAGTGACGTCACTCGCATACACCCGCTTTATATAAAGACCTGCAGAGAGCTTTCACTCCCTATCTGGACTCCAGGAGCTGGACAGACTGACACACAGACAAGAAACGAACAGGTTTGAGTCTATTGCCTAATAATACCAATTGTATTAAATGTCAAATGTATCAGTAATTAATTACTTTAATAGAAATCGTCATGTCTCATATGGAAATGTTCTGCAAAATTGACTGTAGATTGATTTGATTTTATAGCACATTATATTGACTAAATACACACCAATACGGTATAGCTGTAATATTTTAATACTAGTTTTGGGTCACACAATAAATTAGGTGTCGTCAAAAATACAATTGTGTTCATACTGTATTGCAAAACACTTTTTCTGCTATTGGGGATACGGGTAAGGTTAGGACATGTTTGGTGGTTTGTGTAGGTTTAAGGGTGGGTCAACAGTGTAATTATAAATGTAATTACAGAGATTAGTTACAGATGTAATAACATGCAGGTATTTAAAAAATATATATAAGTACACTGTGAAAACAACACAATATGTGGATTGTATCAAACAATTAATTAAAACATTAATGCATAGTAGTTAAAAACACATAATATAAAGGGGGACCTAGTTTTGTATTAACAAATTAAAGAATTTTGATAATGAAACATTGGACCATGGAGAGGTTGAAGATTGTAGAGTTGAAAGTTAGAGATCGTTAAACACTGACACTTTGAGAGACTGTGTCTGTTCATCAATAATTTCAAGGTTGTTAGATGATAAACACAAAATTGACTTTTTCCGAAATGTCATGTTTTTTACTGCAGATCAGATAGCCTTTTTTTCTCTCATTGGAAGTGGCAGACGGCGGCGTCGAGTCATTCCACACAGCAAAATCCCCAGTGTTATTTTGTAATTCCCTTTAAACAGACATCAGTGGAAAGTTTGTTCAGTCGGATGTCAATGGCAAAGAAAATAAAACGAGGCATGTAGATTATTATTAACGTTAACTGACGAGAGAGAGAGAGAGAGAGAGAGAGAGAGAGAGAGAGAGAGAGAGAGAGAGAGAGAGAGAGAGAGAGAGAGAGAGAGAGAGCGAGAGCGAGAGAGCGAGCACGAGCGCATTTCTGTTGAATGCTCTTGATTGCTGATCGTTCACTCAGCACGTTATTTGGATGAAAACTAAATCGTATATGTAAGTAGGGGTGGGCGGTATGACCAAAATTCTGTTTCACGGTATGACTAATTTTATTTCACGGTAACGATATATTTCACGATATAGTTATTTATATATGTAGTTATTCTCGAAAAATAGACAAAAAGGGCTTTGTATAATAAATAAACCCAAATACTTTAGAAATGAAAAGTAGGGCTACTTCACTTTGTTTGAATTTTCTTTATCTTTTATTTGGTAAATTATTTCTTTGGTAAACTATTTTTAATAGCTAAATATAGCAAACAAAACACTCTCATCAACTTTTAGATGAAAATAAATAAAGTGTTGCTGAATATTTTTTCAATCTCATGTTATTGCTTTACTTCAGTCAGGTTATAATATCTGAATATTTTATATTGAACTATTCATAATAAATGAGTTACTTCCTTTTAATTTGGTAGGATATTTTTTGCCATGTCTGCTTATTATATTGCGTTTTAAAGGGCTTGTTTAGCTCTTTTTGTGATATCTGGCAACCCGTCACCTAAAGCTGTAATCAAGAGAAGTTCAGAAGTGTCAAGTTCATCAAGTTCATAAGTGACTAGGCGAACAGCAGTATGAAAACTGTTACTGTTAGTGTTGACTAAGTAGTGTAAATTATACACACCTTGTAACTGCATCATTATTTTACATAGCTCGGTGTAACACCACGCTCCCTCTCAGCGCGTGTGCATGCGCTTTTGCATAAGTAAAATGCGATCGGTTAATTTGAGTGACAAGTTGTAATCACACATTGAATCAAATGAAGATTTTATCAGCTGGTTCAGTGGCCAATTGTTTGGAGTTATATAACTCGCGCTGCATAATTAGTAATTTTTGCCTCAGATACAGCATTCGCAGGTTGTTCATTACCACGACAACCGCTCGCGTGTCATGCTGAATGCAAGTTTTCTGTTTAAAAAGTAACTATACATAAGAGACGGAAAGATGCAGATAACTATACATTATTTAAGGTTATTTCTATTCGCTACGATATTGATATGAACTGTTGTTGTCAAGTAAGCTTCATGCTTTCCCCGTTGCGATCGTGCACTCCTCTAAACTAGCCTACGGGTGCTGCACTGCTCTAGTTGACTGCTGAGCCTTTCTTCCCGAAAATATCACGTTAACAACAACCCTTTAGAAAACGTAATTCCTTTGTGGATCCTCTTGATCTGCTTTCTCCATGTTTCTTTGACAAATCTCAATGTCAGTCTCACGCACGCTGCACGTGAGTTAACCACGCCCACTTATTTACATGTCGCGGTATCACGGAATAAAAAAATCTGTTACAGTTGACATTTTCTACCGCGGTAACGATATATACGGTCATACCGCCCAGCCCTATATGTAAGTAAAGTAAAACATGAACTGTTACCTGATTAAAGTATAACGAGTGGTTCCCTACATTATTACAGGACGTGTGCAGGTCAAGAAGTTCCATGAATGCAAACATCCAAAGCATGCGCCCCGCAAATTTTTTTAATTTTTTTTTATTCAAAAATAGGACATACAGGAGGAAAACAACATCTTCTGTATATCAAAAAAGTCTATAGACAAATCACAATTAGGCCAGGGGGTTATCAAAAACAAAGTATAAAGCAAAGAAAGGAAAAAAAATTAAATAAATATCTTGTAAAGCTTACAGAGGTCATATGATCTAACAGCTTTTTTGTTTGTACACTCAGATATTGAGAGAACATAGTTCTTAATATTAGCAGCAAGCTCCAGAAAGCTTGGTTTCTTTTTTAAGAATTTTGACTTGTGCAAATAAAATTTGGTTAAAATAATAAGCAAATTTATCACATAAAACTCTGAACATAAATTCATGTTTAGTGAAACCAAACAAAACATTTTCCCACCTCAATGCAAATTGAGGGAAAATATGGACAACAATAAATTGAACCACTTTGCTCCAAAGTTTTTTGGTATGTGGGCAAGACCAAAATAAATGGACCAGTGTTTCGTTTAGTTCTTCACAGAAAGTACAGCTGACATCCAAGTATTTTTTAATTTTTTTCGGGTAAAAGTTAGTGGGGTAAAACCTGTGAAGCATTTTGAATGAGATCTCTTTAACTTTGTTGGTTAAAAAAAAACTTGTGAGGCAAAAGCCAAACTTTTTCCCAACAAATCTCTCCAACAAACGCGCCCCGCAAACCAGCGTCTCCCCAGCGGACACCATGATGTCAAAATGACGTCACGAAATAGGTCAAAAATGAAAGTCATATTGACGTCAAAGTGTCAATGTCAATTTGATGTCAAGATTTTGACCTCTGCTGATGTCATTTTGCCAAACAAAAAGATGAAATGCATGGCGGTACACTTATTACCAGCTTCACATAAACTAACCAGATTTACTTTATTTAATTTCCGGTTTAATGAAATCATATTTTGTATTTTAAAGACACCATGGTGGTAAGCGTTTGCTTTAGTTGTGCTATTGCCCCTTGACTCTTTAATATAAAAATCTCTGACTGCTATAATTTTGTGTTTATAAAGCACAATTGTTGTAGCAAAAAAAAACATGACAAAATGAGATCAGGTGATGCTGTTGTCACGGGGTGACTAAAAACGGAACCTTATGTGTGGAAATTGTGTTCGGGGAGCACTTCCGGCATAACACGAGGCCGGTTCCCGGAAAACACGGAAGCAGCGAGAAGCAATGAAAGAGAGCTGACGAGCGCGATTGAGCGCGATTGCTGTCAGCTGTGCAGCGGGAAAGATCCTGAAGGGGCGATTGGACCATGAGGATATAAAGAGGTTTGTGTTGAGAGGAAGGGGCGCGGTGGGGGAGCGGAGAGTGAGCAGGGAAGACACAGCAGAGTTTTCTGTGGAGATACAACAGGGAAGTGGCCAGCGGTGGAGAACACTGGACCTAAGGAGATAAGTGACAGTCTTCTTTTACCAAATACGACATGAGGATTCACTATAGTGTTATTGGGTGGGAAATTCATTACACTCTGTCTATTTCTTGAAGAGGTTGTAACTCGACTGTGGTTGAAGGCATTATCCTGTGAAAGAAGAGGAGTGTTTTGGATGTGACATTGCAGTGCAGAGCTTGTTTATATCTGTAACAGAGTTTCCATCCGCCGAGATTTTCGTCCGGGCCCACACGCTGCTTTAATGTTTGAGGTTTGTGAATGCAGTGCTGGTTATTTTCGTCACGTGTGCAGTTGAGCGTTTTTGCAGTGCATACACGAGTGGAGAGAAGTTGCAGACTGTGTGGTATCCAAACGAACAGAGCTTCGACGTTACTGAACTCATACTGACCCGCTCTGCCTACCAGTTTATGCTGAAGTCCCGCTGAGCTAGTGAACTGAGCCAATCTCCGCTGCTGCATCCAGTCCTGTATCCAGGAAGAAAGAGTGAACATACTGAATCCATACTAATCCACTCTGTTTACCAGTCTATGCTGAAGTCCCGCTGAGCCAGTGAACCGAGCCAATCTCCGCTGCTGTATCCAGGAAGAAAGAGTGAGCATACTGGATCCATACTTATCCATTCTGTCTACCAGTCTATGCTGAAGTCCCGCTGAGCCAGCGAACCGAGCCACATCTCCGCTGCTGCATCCAATCCTGTATCCAGGAAGAAAGAGTGAGCATACTGAATCCATACTGACCCGCCCTGCTCACCAGTCTATGCTGCAGTCTCGCTGGTCTAGCGACTCGATTCCAATCTCCACTGCTGTCATCTAGTCTGGACCTGTCGACGCAGGAGGGCCGGTTGCCAGATCTTTCTCCTTGAGATTGCCTTTTCATTAAATGAATAAACTTGAGATTCCTTTTATTCTGTTGTCCGTTTTCCTTGAGCGGCAGGGTAGCTCCTCAGGGGGGAGGTACAGTAGAAGGGAGTAGGGCTGTCAATTTTTATTCGATATTCGAATATGCATTCGAACATGACGTGAAATATCCGAAATCAAACTATAAATAAACTATCCGGTTTTTAAAGTGCCATGTTTTGCGCATCTTTTACAGTCTATTATTAGACCGGTTTGCTTTTCATTTTATTGTTTGCCATCTCATCCAGTAGCGGCCGCTCTAAACCTATTGTAGCGTAGGCCCATGACCAAATCATGTGAATAATAGCCAATAGCCAGCTTGTTTTGAAAATGGAAGATAACGACAAGACTAAAGAGACCGCGCTGTATTTCCTGCCTATTACACACACACACACACACAACCCACAGAAAAGACGTGTGTCAGTATCGAGTTCTCTTTCGGGCTTGAACAAACTTATGGAACACACAAATTATGCCAAATGTCCGTTTTGTCGAGTGTCCTCTCAGAGAGGACACTCGACAAAACGGACATTTGGCATAATTTGTGTGTTCCATAAGAGCAGTCTTAAATTATTTAAATAAAGTCTTAAATGAACGTAGGGATGTGAGAAAATGCGACGCGTGTCAGATCGCGTCTCTGTCGCAGCGGCTGGTCTTAAAGTGTCATTAAAAAGGTAAGAGTAAATTACTCACTCAGACCCAGCGCCATGAGGATTATTATACCGGTAGCCTAATAATCATGATTGCACTCCGCTATCTTTTAACACATCTCCGACGAACGGCTTTTTCACGCAAAAGAAAAACTCTTCATGAAGCGCAGTGAAATTCAGAGACCATGTGTCGTTTCCTGATGGATCGAGGTTGTTCGTTAACTTCATTTTACATTTTACTCGTAGATATTCGAATATATTCAAATACATTGCTTGATATTCGATATCCGTTCGAATTAGATTTTTCTCAAAAGTGACAGCCCTAGAAGGGAGTGTCGGTTGGCAAGCAGCGCCTCCACACCCCCGGCCTGTGACACTGTCATAATCATAATTTGCAGATCATAATTTATTCATACTGCAATGCATGATGGGAGCCATTAATGAGTTGTGATTGGTGGCAGCCACTGCAACATGCTTTATTATTGTCACCATTGTTGAGATTCACAGGCTGATTATTGATGTCTGTGTTTCTAAATAAATTTATCTGAACGTCTTTTGATCAGAACAATGTTTATTAAATATTTTGAATTATAAGTAAAGTATTGATAATCATATGCTGAAGAATCACAAATCTGCTGCACTAACAAGTTAAACCAAACTATCTCAATAAGTTTCCTTTTTCAGATCACAGCATGATTATGTCAAAACATAACCAACACAATCAGATCCCATTTTACTTTATTTATTTAACTGTTATAAATCAATAACAGCCAACAAACAATAAAAATTACACTAAACATATAAGGGTCAAGAGCCCAACTAAAGCAAATACCCATCACCTTAATGGTAACTTACAATTTGTGATTTTCTCCTTCAGTGATTCTGCTTGTTAACATCAGGTGTCTTCAATAATGCTCAATATTCACTTAATTAATCACTTAATTATCTCATTAACTTTAACACTCTTGAGTGTTTTTTAACACTTTACACTCTTGAGTGTGGACTCATATACCCCTTTTCCACCAAAAAAGAACTGGTTCGGAACCGGTGCTGGTTCAAAGTTGATTCAATTTGCGAACCTTCTCAGAACCTGTTTGTTTTTCCACTGACTAGAGAGCCCAGTGAACGACGTCATCACTGTGTACGTTGCCATAGGCTACGTCTTAAGGGGGTCGTACACCGGACACGCAGCGCCGCGTCTAGTAGGACATCCCTCACCTGAAAATCCAATAACATCAGCAATTTTCTGATTTCGGTAAATGAATATAAAACTAAATGTATATTGCAGCACAGGGTGAAGTCAGTATACACATACATGCAAATTTAATATAAAACTATGTAACGTCGGTTAAATGCCGCTCTGTTGCGCGGCAGGATTTTTGAACACGGTCCTAAGCCGTTGCTGGGCGCCACGGACAGACGCCGAAAGGCGCAGCCGGTGTGTGTACACTTCTAGAGAATAATGCGTTCGAATTTAAAAGACGCGGCGCTGAGCTGAGCTGAGCTGCGCGTCTGGTGTGTGCGACCCCCTTTAGCTTTCCTAGAAACGCTTGCGCCAAATTCAAACATAACAATTACAATGGCGGACTACATCGTCTTTCTGCAAATGTTTCTCCTTGCTTTGCGATCCTATATTGGGTTCAGAAGAAGACGTTTAGAACACATCTGTGCTGCTCGGACGGAGGTTACGTTCGAGAAGAAGTTCGACAATAACCCCGCCTCCAGCATGACGTGGTTAAAGAACGGTTCTAGTCCAGCAAAGAGTTGGTGCCGCTTTGGAACCAATTTTCCTGGCTGAGAGCCGGTTCTTTGGCTGTCGAAACACAAAGAACTGGTTCGCGAGTAGGCACCGGCTCCGAACCGGCACCAACACTGCCTTGGTGGAAAAGGGGTAAGATATACTCCCAGCCCCAGGAGTGTTAACCCTCTGAGGTCGACAAACGCGCCGGCGCGTTTTGCTGGATTTTCTCCACATTGTAGCACTATAAAGTTAAAGGGCACCTATTATGCCCCTTTTTACAAGATGTAATATTGGTCTTGGGTGTCCCCAGAATGCATTTGTGAAGTTTCAGCACAAAATACCCCCCAGTTAATTTATTATAACCATTTGAAAATGTCATTTTTGGGGCCCGTTTTAAAAAGAGCTGTTTTGGTGTGTACCACCTTAAATGTAAATGAGCTGCATATCTATGGAGATAGAATTGTGTCTTTATTAAATGCAAGAAAATAAATGATCTGAGAGAGAGAAAAAAGTTTGAGAGAAAAAGTTATCACACTGATATCAAAAAAGCAATTCATGAGAGAAAAAAGAATATTTGAGAAAAAGTTTTCATACCAATAGTAAAAAATAATAATATTTGAGACTAAAAAAACTTTTGAGAGAAAGTATTTTCTCATAGAACATAAAAAAATATAAATTTGACATTTTTTAAATTATTTCTGAGAAAAAAAATCTCTCAAAATACTTTGAAAAAAACTCTCAAATATATATTTTTTGCTATCAGTGTGAAAACATTTTCTCTAAAAAAAAAAGTGTTTCTCTCAAAACGCTTTTCTTTGCTCTCGATGCAATTTCTTGCTCTCGTGTCAGGATTCTGCTTTCACTGTGAAAATTGTGTCATGGGCGGGGCCAACGTTCCTATTGGCCAGTCAGGTAAGCATCGTCTTGTCTGGGGAGTCGAACTGGATCATTACCATTGTTCGGTTCACCGGCACCTCTGCCTCAGTTGAGCACGGACACTCCAGTGTTAGGGTAAGATGATGACGCACAACTCGATGGGTAGCTGGCTGAGCAAGTTCAGCATCACTGAATATTAAACATTAAAAAATTGCACTCATATTCATGAATGTGTATTATATTATTAATCGATTAACTGGAGAGAGACGGGCCTTCCGTTTTAGTGATGAAAGCTAGTTGAACGCCCGGAGAGTGCGATGATGGAGGATATGGTAACTTGTGGTGCTCTCGCGGGTTACCAGGAGCTTAACGACTTCACGAACAGTAAATACCACAATGTTAACAGAAAGTAATTAAAGTTAATAAAAGGCTGATTTGACGTTTAGCCTACTTGACTGACAGGACAGCTGTTTCAGTGGTTGTCTAGCAACATAAAAAACGCAGCGCACTGCTCGTTCTATGTGATGGTAAAATTAACTTGTGCAGAGCTTATTTAACTTTATTCAAAAAAGTATTATTTAATTCTGCAATTTGCCTTCATTAGCGATTATCATCAATTTGATTACACAGATACTAATTAAAATAAACTGAGCAAGACAATGACACCTTTTAATTCAAAAATGAAATGCCTTTAACTGAAAATTGAATGTTTAATCTAAGTATTACATTACTGACACTCTATCCTCCAATACTGTTAAGTGCTTTGACACAATCTGTATTTTTAAAAGCACTATATAAATATAAATAAAGACTTGACTTCATGTCGATCCAGTGAGCATTGTTTTCGCGTGTGATGCACGCGCGTTTAAATCTGTTCATCAAATAACGTTAATGTATTAACCAGCATTTATGCTTTTGAACAAGTGCACTACCTCAGGATATTTTTGTTCATGCAAAATATAACGTTACCGCATTGTCATGTTCTAGACTTGTTATATTTAGCTTTAAATAAAAAAAAAAAAAAAACACTTAATATTGTAGCAGTATCAGAGCCCGTCTACGGAGAGCCTTGGCACTCCCTATTCAGCCCCATTGTATTGATTTTGGTTGCAGTTCCATTAGAATTCCACTGGGGGTGATCGCGAGCGAGTGCAGACTGAATGGGAGTCAATGGGGCTAGACGGCTAAATGTGTCTCTTTCACCCGATTGCCGTTGAGAAATCTCAGATTTTATTGTAGGCTTTGCAAGTTCAACATGGGTTATAGGTCGAAAGTTGAATGAAGAAGTACTTATTTATTTTCGATTTCTTACAGGTTGAGTTGTTGTTGCCCATAACACGCTAGCATTCTGCTAATGACGTCAGAATGCTGACATTTTAAAAGACTTTTTAAACCAAATAAGTGACTCTAAAAAATCTAACACCCAGCAATGTGTAATTTCTTTGCATCTCCTTTCGCATACAACATTTAAATTACTAGACAAAAAATTATATCCTGAGAAAAGTGGGTTTTGAGGGGTATTTCGCCATAGACCTCCATTCATTCTGCACTCGCTCGCGAGCGCCCCCGCATGGATAGAGACGTGTTACTGCAACCAATCCAGAACCCGGAAGTAAGCAGAGAGTGCCAATTCTCTTCCTATTAGACATTCTCTGGCAGTATTCGACCGACTTGCCGGTAGTGAACTTGTGTTAAGACCTACCGATTTTTTTTTTTACTCTTCAAACAACTAATACAAATGCAATAAAATTATATTAATTATATTTTAGTAAGTATTGTGTATATAAATTGCCCATATATAGGCCTACATACAAACATATACGGTCTTTCTTTTAAATAAAAACCGGTGGCGTCATCTATGATTATAAGGGCTGTAGGCTATATGCGAAATGAAACCGAAATCGCGACACTCAGGGCCACGAACCTACAATTAAAACTTTCACAGAGATCTCAAACAGACATTAAAAACACCAAATATTAAGAATTGGCATATCAAGCAAAATAATATTCGATAAATGATCGAAAATCATAGCCTATCTCCCCCTCCACATGCTCACCAGCAATGCTCCGACATTAAATTTCTCTGTACTGTATGTATTGTAGCCCTGTCATTAAAAACGATTTAGTTTCATATTCATGTTTAAATAAAATAATTATTTTTTTTTAATTTCATGTTGATTATATGAAAAGTGAAAAGCATGAATAAGATAAGATGATCCCGAATATCGGGAGACAAATGCAGTGGGCAGACATGATTTTGAACATTTCATTAAGTTTATGTAGAAAATCTGTCTTTAAAGTGAATTTCGTTTCGTATTAATTGTATCTTAATTTTAATCAATGTTTCATCAACCAATTTCTTGGATTTAATAAATAAGAGGTAAATATAGCAGGCAATAATCACGACACGGAGGCGCGGGCGCGTAACTTGAGACTCGTCTCTTAAATGAACCTAAACTCAACGTATAAGCTACTTGCCTCACAGACCTGAGAAATAGAAATCATGAAATGTCTACTTTTAAACAAAACAATTAAAAAAAAAAGAAAAAAGACTGCTCTCTGCTTATTCAATCCGTAATGTGAATTTCTCTTTGGCGCGCTCACTACTGCGAAGATCGCAAGTCAGTCAGCATCTCAACTTCAACTTTGACACAGAAAACACTTGTTTATTAATAAATAATTGAAATGTCTCCTTGATATATTTGACATATTAATAATCATTACTTTTCCCAGTTCTTTGTGACAGCTTTTAGGTGCGTAATTGGCAGCGCAACCTATGAACGCGTCCCCACCGCTCAATAGATTTTAGCTTGTGTGTGATTTATCGCGGGCACGGGTCGGGTAACGGGCCGAATATTAACGGGTCTGGGCGGGTGCGGATTTAATTTTGATATTATCACGGGTGACGGGTCGGATCTGGTGCTGAACTTTGCGGGTACGGGCGGGGGCAGGTCTCCAAAAATGGACCCGTGCAGGACTCTGCTCTATAGCCTATTACATAGTGAGAGATACAGATGCTAAACACATTAATAATCATTTTAGGTTATAGTTCAGTTATAGGTTCAAACAGGAAATGTATCATATTGACCTTAAAACAAAATAGTTTATTCTGAGTCCATGGAGTAAAACTGTAGGCTACAGGAGGTTGTATGAGGAGGGTGATATATCGGATGACATTTATATGCGCATCTCGTCAGTAAAGCCGGTTCTTTGATTAGTAGTAAATCGCCATCACCTGCTTTCAGATGGAGCAGCATTTAGCCTACTACACAGAGCCGTAGTTCACTGACAAGCTGAGCCATATTGCATTAATTATCGCAGGGATACATCCGTTATAATGAAGGGGAAATTGCCCCGGTTGTCAGTGAACTACGAAACTAGTGAAAACTTCACTTACAGTGAAACTAAATCAAAACATTCATATTTTTTAATGTTTAATATTCAGTGATGCTGAACTTGCTCAGCCAGCTACCCATCGAGTTGTGTGTGTCATCATCTTACCCTAACATTGGAGTGTCCGTGCTCAACTGAGGCAGAGGTGCCGGTGAACCGAACAATGGTGTAATGTAGAGACCTGCGCGGGACACAATTTTCAGTCCCGCTCCCGCCCGCTCCCGCAGTGTTCAGTCCCGCTCCCGCAAAGATTTGTCATTTTTAGTAGGCCTACCGCTCCCGCCCGCATCTGTGATATTATGTCCCGCTCCCGCCCGCAAATGCCCGCAAGACGGCAGGCAGGATGTATGTTCACTTTCTGTCTCACGAAAGGTCTTGGAAAAAAAATGCGATTTGTGTCCGTTGTATGTTAACACCTTTTGGAATTTATCGCAGCAGGCAAAAGGTAGTTGATTCCCCTCTCCATCATGCACAACCGAAAAAGACTGCCAAATGTCTGATTTGAGGTTTGGTGATATTTTTTTTGTAGTAGGCTAGTCCTAAATGTGCCTTTCTTTAGAGAAGTGCTTACATCTGAAGCGCTTAGGCCTATATCTGAAGCACTAGAAGTGCTCTTTTCCTCGTCCATGCTGTCTATTTTGAACTTGAAGCTTTCGAATTCGAACACGGAGCAGCGGGAAGGAATTGTCTCTAAACAAGTGTGCGTGAGATTAGGCCCCGCCCTACCCTAAACGACAACATCCAAGTTTAGGCTGCTTAAAACGTTTTTATTGCTGCCAAACAGAATCTCCCTCACAACTACAAATTATGTACGCTACTTTAATCATTTATATATTTTACTTTACACTCATATTTAATTTGCGGGAGTGCAGCGTATCATCCCCCCCGCCCGCACCCGCAAGTGCACCTTCATCATCCCGCCCGCTCCCGCAATGACCTTTCAAAATTTGTCCCGTGCGGCTCTGTTTTGCGTCGGGACTCCCGCGGGAGTGCAGAACTCTAGTGTAATGATCCAGTTCGACTCCCCAGACAAGAGATGCTTACCTGACTGGCCAATAGGAACGTTGGCCCCGCCCATGACACAATTTTCACAGTGAATCCTGACACCAGAGCAAGAAATTGCATGGAGAGCAAAGAAAAGCGTTTTGAGAGAAACACTTTTTTTTTTAGAGAAAATGTTTTACATGATAGCAAAAAATATATGTTTGAGAGTTTTTTTTTTTTTTTTTTTAAGTATTTTGAGAGAGATTTTTTTTCTCAGAAATAATTTAAAAAAATTCTAATTTATATTTTTTTATGTTCTATGAGAAAATACTTTCAAAAGTTTTTTTAGTCTCAAATATTATTACTTTTTGCTATCCTGCATTACAACATTTTCTGATGTGTTATTATTGAAATATGGTACCCAGAACATGCAACTATATGTGCCGACAAAGCATACTGGAGGTGCCATTACTTTAGTATTTCAAAAGTTCTAAAAAAAAACAGGAACGTAGAGGCATAGATTAATTCATTCTTAAATGAAATCCTGCATTACAACATTTTCTGATGTGTTATTATTGAAATATGGTACCCAGAACATGCAACTATATGTGCCGACAAAGCATACGGGAGGTGCCATTACTTTTGTATTTCACAAGTTCTCAAAAAAACAGGAGCGTAGAGGCATAGATTAATTCATTCTTAAATGAAATCTTGCATTACAACATTTTCTGATGTGTTATTGTTGAAATATGGTACCCAGAACATGCCTCTCCATGCAACTTTATGTGCCGACAAAGCATACTGGAGGTGCCATTACTTTAGTATTTCAAAAGTTCTCAAAAAAACAGGAATGTAGAGGTATAGATTAATTCATTGTTAAATGAAATCCTGCATTACAACATTTTCTGATGTGTTATTATTGAAATATGGTACCCAGAACATGCAAATATATATGTGCCGACAAAGCATACTGGAGGTGTCATTACTGTATTATTTCAAAAGTTCTCAAAAAAAACAGGAACGTAGAGGCATAGATTAATTCATTCTTAAATGAAATCCTGCATTACAACATTTTCTGATGTGTTATTATTGAAATATGGTACCCAGAACATGCAACTATATGTGCCGACAAAGCATACGGGAGGTGCCATTACTTTAGTATTTCACAAGTTCTCAAAAAAACAGGAACCTAGAGGCATAGATTAATTCATTCTTACCGGTAAATGAAATCCTGCATTACAACATTTTCTGATGTGTTATTATTGAAATATGGTACCCAGAACATGCCTCTCCATGCAACTTTATGTGCCGACAAAGCATACTGGAGGTGTCATTACTGTATTATTTCAAAAGTTCTCAAAAAAACAGGAACGTAGAGGCATAGATTAATTCATTCTTAAATGAAATCCTGCATTACAACATTTTCTGATGTGTTATTATTGAAATATGGTACCCAGAACATGCCTCTCCATGCAACTTTATGTGCCGACAAAGCATACTGGAGGTGTCATTACTGTATTATTTCAAAAGTTCTCAAAAAAAAACAGGAACGTAGAGACATAGATTAATTCATTCTTAAATGAAATCCTGCATTACAACATTTTCTGATGTGTTATTGTTGAAATATGGTACCCAGAACATGCAACTATATGTGCCGACAAAGCATACTGGAGGTGTCATTACTGTATTATTTCAGAAGTTCTCAAAAAAAACAGGAACGTAGAGGCATAGATTAATTCATTCTTAAATGAAATTCTGCATTACAACATTTTCTGATGTGTTATTATTGTTGAAATATGGTACCCAGAACATGCAACTATATGTGCCGACAAAGCATACTGGAGGTGTCATTACTGTATTATTTCAGAAGTTCTCAAAAAAAAAAAAAAAAAACAGGAACGTAGAGGCATAGATTAATTCATTCTTAAATGAAATTCTGCATTACAACATTTTCTGATGTGTTATTGTTGAAATATGGTACCCGGAACATGCAACTATATGTGCCGACAAAGCATACTGGAGGTGTCATTACTTTAGTATTTCAAAAGTTCTCAAAAAAACAGGAACGTAGAGGCATAGATTAATTAATTCTTAAATGAAATCCTGCATTACAACATTTTCTGATGTGTTATTATTGAAATATGGTACCCAGAACATGCCTCTCCATGCAACTATATGTGCCGACAAAGCATACTGGAGGTGCCATTACTTTAGTATTTCACAAGTTCTCAAAAAAAAACAGGAACGTAGAGGCATAGATTAATTCATTCTTAAACTAAATCTAGCATTACAACATTTTCTGATGTGTTATTGTTGAAATATGGTACCCAGAACATGCCTCTCCATGCAACTATATGTGCATATCTACCATATTTCAATAATAACACATCAGAAAATGTTGTAATGCAGGATTTCATTTAAGAATGAATTAATCTATGCCTCTACGTTCCTGTTTTTTTGAGAACTTGTGAAATACTAAAGTAATGGCACCTCCAGTATGCTTTGTTGGCACATATAGTTTCATGTTCTGGGTACCATATTTCAATAATAACACATCAGAAAATGTTGTAATGCAGGATTTCATTTAAGAATTTTAATCTATGCCTCTACGTTCCTGTTTTTTTGAGAACTTTTAAAATACTAAAGTAATGACACCTCCAGTATGCTTTGTCGGCACATATAGTTGCATGTTCTGGGTACCATATTTCAACAATAACACATCAGAAAATGTTGTAATGCAAGATTTCATTTAAGAATGAATTAATCTATGCCTCTACGTTCCTGTTTTTTTGAGAACTTTTGAAATACTAAAGTAATGGCACCTCCAGTATGCTTTGTCGGCACATAAATTTGCATGGAGAAGCATGTTCTGGGTACCATATTTCAATAATAACACATCAGAAAATGTTGTAATGCAAGATTTAATTTAAGAATGAATTAATCTATGCCTCTACGTTCCTGTTTTTTTTAGAACTTTTGAAATACTAAAGTAATGGCACCTCCAGTATGCTTTGTCGGCACATAAAGTTGCATGGAGAGGCATGTTCTGGGTACCATATTTCAACAATAACACATCAGAAAATGTTGTAATGCAAGATTTCATTTAAGAATGAATTAATCTATGCCTCTACGTTCCTGTTTTCTTGAGAACTTTTGAAATACTAAAGTAATGACACCTCCAGTATGCTTTGTTGGCACATGTAGTTGCATGTTCTGGGTACCATATTTCAACAATAACACTTCAGAAAATGTTGTAATGCAAGATTTCATTTAAGAATGAATTAATCTATGCCTCTACGTCCCTGTTTTTTGAGAACTTTTGAAATACTAAAGTAATGGCACCTCCAGTATGCTTTGTCGGCACATAAAGTTGCATGTTCTGGGTACCATATTTCAACAATAACACTTCAGAAAATGTTGTAATGCAGGATTTCATTTAAGAATGAATTAATCTATGCCTCTACGTTCCTGCTTTTTGAGAACTTGTGAAATACTAAAGTAATGGCACCTTCAGTATGCTTTGTCGGCACATATAAGTTGCATGTTCTGGGTACCATATTTCAACAATAACACTTCAGAACATGTTGTAATGCAGGATTTCATTTAAGAATGAATTAATCTATGCCTCTACGTTCCTGTTTTTTTTTTGAGAACTTCTGAAATAATAAAAGTCAGTCTGGTAAGTAATAGGGCTGTGTTGAAAAAATCGATTCACCGATTCTGAATCGATTTTCATATTAATTTCTAAAGATCGATTCGTAACTCAGAGGATCGATTTAATGATAGGCCTACATTTTCCCCGTGAACTTTAACTTGCCGCGTCATTGAATTCACGCATGCACGCGAGGTGGAAGGACATTAAAACAACGAACATGGTGGTCAGTAACGTTAAGCAAGCGGTTGCTTTGAAAACTCCAGAAACGCTCAAAGCTGCGATCTGGCACCATTTCGGGTCCAGGAGCAATGCAGAAAACGAGCTTGACAAAAGCAAAGCAATTTGCAAAGCCTGCCCCGGCCGCGCGCGCGCTCACCTTCACCGTCTTCAAACAACACGAGCGCTGTCTTGCTCTCTCTCCCTCGCGCATATCAAAATAAATTGACACGATGGTGTCGAAAAAAAAACTATCCAGTGATGAAATGTTTTCTGTGTTGTCAAATCTTGAGCGATATCCTAAACTGCCACGATAATTACACAACGCGTGCCGTACACGTCCGATTCGCGAACTAATGATTCCTTTGAACCGATTCAATTTAATGAATGGTTTAAACAACTGATCTGTCCAACACTGAACTCACGAGACGTCTGAATTGGTGTATAAAAAAATCTGTAACACTTTACAATAATGTTCTATTTATTAAACTATTTAACTACATTAGTTAAAATTTACTATTACTAAACTGCACTTCTACAACATTGTTAATTTCAACATTTAGGCTATAACCTTCATTGTTGAAATCAAAAGTTGTACAGTATTTGTTAACATAGTTTAATGCACTGTGAAGTAACATTACCAAACAATGAACAGCTGTGTTTTTATAAACTAAGATAAACAAAGATTAATAAATATAGTAACAAAAGTATTGCTCATGGTAAGTTCATGTTAGTTAATATGTTAACAATTCAAACCATATCCTAAAGTTACAAACAAATAATGTACTCTAATTTAAATAATACTCTGATGTTTAAATCATTTAAAATGAGAATGTAAGTGTGCTCACCCCATTTTTGTTTGTAAGAAAAAATTTGATTAGATTTCATATCGCAATATATATCGCAGAAAAATAAAATATCGCAATGTCATTTTTTCCCAATATCGTGCAGCCCTAATTCTTAATGTAATTTTTAATAATACATCAGGTTCGCGTCTAAATAATCGGTCTACTGCTGCTGATATACCTCTGCGTCCTCTGTCGTCTACAGCAGTGTAAGTTTGTGAAAGCAGTTGTATCACTCTGGAAGGGGGATTGTTCTTTACAACCATAAATACTCCATTTATTTGCAGTTGAATGTCTATAATAATAGTATATGTTGCATAACTACAGTCCTGTAATTCAGGTAACAGCTGGAAATGCTTTTTTCAAAAACACTTATCTAAATCCCGAAGATCGGATCAGATCGGATCGAATCGAATCGAATCGAATAATGATAATCGATTCAAGATCTTGAGAATCGGAATCGAATCGATTCTTGAAATTTGAATCGAAACCCAGCACTAGTAAGTAATATAGTAATATTTTAGCAGCTAAGGGATACACGCGTATCCCACCAGTGGAGTGGGCCGTTGCTATGCAGCTGTGCCCTAACACCACTTGGAGAAGCCAGTCGCAGGCAGCCCCCCCGCCCGTCCAGGGTGGAAAAGCCAAGAGCAAGCGGCCCTAGGACGGGCGACCCGGAGATAGGGCTGCACGATTAATCGAAAAAAAATCACGATCTCTATTCAGACATAAATGCGATCTCATTTCTTAATGATGACGATTCACTTCCGGGTATTTCCCTGCATTCAGATCATGCTGCATTAACGCGTTATTGGTCACACTCACACAATAACAAAATAGGGTTGTGATGGCTGACCGACGATTCGTGTACACTAGTGGTTGGGAACGTTGGCAAAAATCATGTGGCTCGCACGCTCTCTCACCACCAACAAACTAAAAAAAATAAAATAAGACACATCAACAAAGATCGGCTCTCTGCAGAAAAAGCAGCCAATTACAATTCCCTTGTTGTACAGCCTACCGAAGTTAATGAAAAGTGTATGATAATAATAATAATATTCAAGTTGTATGCCTACCGGCAAAAGTGCGTGTTCAGTGCTGTTCGCGAGTGTCACGAGTCACCACAGCAATCAACTAACCGCTTGTGTTTCTGTGGTAAATTGTAACCTACAGCTCCTGCACTGGATTCAAGCAGAGCAGCTTGGTTAGGGTAACGGCGAAAACCAGTGGCGGTTCTACATTGAATTACACCCAAGCGGCAACCTCCCCGTCTCTCTCTTGAAACCAACACGGAAGTGAGTTAAACTGCAATTCATTGACTGGCCGCTTGGCCTGGCTGCAGAAGTGAGTCAAATCTGTATCTCCCCCATGTTAAAATTACCAACTTTACAGCAGAAAAAAATATGTTTACAGCCTGGATCTCTATGTGGCTTTGGTCTATACAGCTAATTTTGCCCTTCATAACAACTGTGAGGGGGGTGAATTATTTTATAAATCGTCCGTTTAGTTCAGTGGTTCTCAACCTTTTTTGGGCCAGCGCCCCCTATCCAATATTCAGATCCCTGAACGCCCCCCACCCCCAAACTAATGAGCGAGCAGGAACGAGGGAGAGTTAATAGATGAAATAAGTGCAAAATTGTCTTTTATTAATACAATTGAACTATACACTCCAGTGATTAATCCAAAAAACAAGCTATAAGCTGCATTGGTGTAGCAATACCAGTGTTTCTTACAGGATTTTGGTAAATATGTGGTGAGTGTACCTTGGGCCTTCTAGGGGGGTCCGGGGGCATGCCCCCCGTTAGAAAATTTTGTGCATTTCGATGTTAAATTCATCAATCTGGTGCACTTTGAGAGTTCAAAATTAAAAGTGCCAACCCATATTCAGTGTACAAAGAAAAATTCAAACCTCTTTTAGTTCTACATTACACTACTACATAATAATAGTAATAATATTAATCCGATGACAGTAATAGCCATATATTGTAAAACAAATGCACTGAAAAATAAAGGACGGTCATTAAAGTGGTAATGTTTGCACTTAGGTTTTATTACGCATTTAGGAGACTATTACAAGAAGCTGCTTACATTAACCTTACTTTCGAAAAATAAATAAATACAATCTTGATTTTTCATGAAAAATTATGTCAGAATTGTAGGCCTAAAATACCATGGTATCAGCTTGTTTTTTTTTTCAATGGTATAATTAATACAATTAATTTGGTTTGTTGTGAATAATTTGTGTTCATAATCAGTAAAAAAAAAAATCTTCTAACAAGAATAAACACATATGAACAATTAAATTATTATTGTATTATGAATTATTTATATATCTTGAAACTACCCAAGCAGTGTTTCGCGTTCAGATGAAATTACCAAAATGTGATTGCAGAATATATTTAAATTATCCATCAAAGTGTCATTTTCTGCTTACTGTCTTGTGAGTTAACAATAATGCCTGACCAGTAAATTACTTGGTGAACAAAGAAAAGATTTTGGCATTTGGGATTTGAATTAGTTAATGCCTAATGTAAAAGTTTTACCTTATAAATAGAATATAGTTTAATTCATTTTAAAATTCGTCGCCAGAGTGAATGGGAACATGATTTATTGAAATTTTTTGAAAAAATATCAGTGTTTCTTAAGTCAATACTTTTGAATGGCTTGTCAACTTTCCATTCGTCCGCTGCATGATTCTAGTCAGCGCTGGATTCTAGGCACCACCGGATTGTTGTCAGCGCCAAACACACTTTTGAGCGCGTGAATGCTGATTCTTGTCAGCGCTGGATTAGTCAGTGCTTGAGTGCTGGTCTAGAAAAATAATAGAGTCGTTGCAAAAGTAACGATAGGACATGTCGCATTAAACTGGAAGATTTTAGAATGTTAGGCATTCTAAACTTTTGAATAAGAAATAATATCAAGTCGTCAAAATACAACTCGTGAAAACTCCGCGAATCACAACAAGCCCATCGGTGAGAACACGCACAGCCTACACATAACCCAAACTTGATCATATTTTTTACATTATTGATACTGCTTTCAATCGTAATGCAATAGAAATGAACACAAAAAAAACATTCCTTGTGCCTACCTACTACAACACCGACGGTGGACTTGCGGTCAGAGCGGGTGCGGAGGAAGTTTTTTTTTTTTTTTTGTCGCAGCTGAGGTATTCTTTCACGCGAACCATAGACGCGCGTGCACACACCATATGTATATGACATCACACTCTGCGCATATGTTTTACAACATAATTTAACAAAAACATAGTCCTAACACTTTTTAAATAGCCCACTTAAAGTATTTGTTACAACTACTAAATGCTTAAAATGAATAAAAGTAAATGAACAAAAATTTGCGTTACATATTTAAACTCGTGAACGCCCCCCATTAACACCTGAACGCCCCCCTTTCAAAAATCTTGCTTCCAACGCCCCCCGTTGTTCTCTGAACGCCCCCTGGGGGGCGGTACCGCCCCCGTTGAGAACCACTAGTTTAGTTGATTAATATTTAAATTTAAGGGTGTGGCCAGTGACCACTTGAGTGACAGGTGGATTGCCGCTGTCAGTGCTAGCCGTTTGTCTGCTGTTACTAGCCGTCACTTCACCTCAGCAAATGTTAGCTGCTGAATTTGCCATCTCTGCAGTGTTTGTGCTTTTTTTCGGGATTATTTCATACAATTTAATACTTGGGTACAAAGCCCACGTCTTTGGATTCCGTCGTTATCGTTCGAGAGAACAACCAGTGCTGAATTTCAGTTGTTTTCCTCTGTGAACATGCACTAATGGATGTCTGACAATTTCGTTGCTTTTTGGGGTTTTCAAATTTAAAACGTCAATAAATGCTCGTTCGTTCTGCTCTCACGGAACAGATGGATTATAATATGCTTATGTACCGTCAGATGAAATCATGCGCTTTCTCCGTCCGTGCAATACATGCACATGAATGAGCGCGGATTTTCTAGCGCATTTACTTGCACTTCAAAGGCAATATATCTATGGTTTAACCCATTTGAGAGACGGCCAAAATCAGAATTTAAAATGGACTGAATAAGCTCTCTACGAACTTGAGCAATGCCGCGCTGACGGACCATGAAAGAGTGACGGACATGTATGCACATAAATCACTGTCACACACAAACACTCTCGAAGTAATACACAGTCTCACTTGTAGCCATGTCTTTTAACTATTATAATATTTCGGAGGGCAAAAATAGGAACGTTTAATTGGCTTTACATCATCAGCTAACTCGATCACGTCGAGCTAGCTGATTTCAGATAGCCAGGCTTCTCAGCTCCACTCACGCCCCGCCTGTTTGCCTATTTTCTGTTATCCGGGAGTGACGCAAGGCCAAGATGGCGACGGCCGGCTCCGCCCACTTTAGGCTTCAAAAATGCTCTTCAGAAACCTACGGGTGACGTCACGGACACTACGTCCATATTTTTTTACAGTCTATGATTACACCCTGGGCGAGACCCCCTTCGAGCGCCCCCCCCCTCCCCTCCCCCCTCCCCCTTTGGACATAATTTTTCTTACCCCATTGACGGATCATGTTTTGCTTGTTTTAAGCAAAAACTCAATTTTAAGTCTTTCACTCAATTTTAAGATATTAAGTCTTGTTTTCTGGGGAGATAAAAAAAATCCCCTGAAAACAAGACTTAATAGCTTATGTCATTTTATCACTTTGTTAAAATAACGTTATGCATCTTTAAGAAATGTTTGATATTTGGACTGGAAACAAGACAAAAATACTAAGTAAGAAAAGCATTTGCAGTGTAATTGTAATAACTGAACTTGTAACAGTTTTATTGCAAAGAAAAATATTATGGTGAAATTAGATCTCGTGTTTGAGTTAAAACCGAATTATTGTTAAGCATAGCAAGAATCATAGCAAAAAGGCTAACAAATAAGAGTTATACCCACCAATTGCCCCTTCATGACATGGATACCGTAATCATACAAAGAAAACATAGTTGCATACCTTTATCTTTCGCTCGTTTCTAAATTGGGCACCTGATAGCTGTCGACCTTTCTTGTCCATCTCTTATTTGGCGCTTGACATCGACAATCAAAAGATTTCCCCTGATCCCCCTCATACCGAGTAGGGTCTGCCTGCAGAGCCGGAGGCTGCATTTTCAGGACCCCACTTTTAGGACCGCATTTCTAGGACCCTAGGTTTTTAGTGACAGCGCCACCTACCGAATTAGAGGACCAGTGAAGCAGCGAAGATGGACGACAATCAGAGTGTGAGTATCAAATGCGAATAAATTTTTACAATTGCGATGCATTTAATTGGAAAGTTAACGTAGCAAACGTGATGGTGATTTGCTAAATAAATAGTCTTGAATGCATAGCCATCACCCATCATATTAGCCTCTAATGCTGTAAAATGAATTGTTAGCACGTTCATTTAACGGAACTGTTGCGTGATAAGCCTGTGTTGACTTATTGACAGCACAATAAAACTGTAGCATGTTCGTTCTGAAAGCTTGTTAATTACGCATTGTTTTTCCATTTTAATTCAGTTAAAATAATCGTAATGTTTTCACTGTCACGTGCTCTCAGTCAGTCTGTTTAACGTTACCCACAATACATGTTATATGTAGCCTACGTCTCTTCATTTTGACATGGTTTTATAATGTTGGATGAGACATGACATTTTAATAGTCAGACATATCAGAGAGGCCATTATAATAATTGACTGTTAAAATACCACGTGTTAGATTGTGTCATTTACTGTGTACTGTATGCTATATGAAGTGCTTTCATATATATATGGTCAGAAAAAAAGTCGTGTCAATGTTATTTCTATTCAGATTTCTTGCATCTCTCTATTATTTTTTTTTTCCTCAGTTGAGATGGGCTTTATTGACATGAGTGTTTCTAGAACCTTTGTTCCCACAACATCAAAACCTTTTTTTTTTTTTTTTTTTTTAATCTTTGAACAGTATGCAATAATAGTATTATGAATATGAACATTAATTGATATGTGTGCACTGTTTGGTAACTAAGAAATTTTTTTTTGGAGATTAGAACATGTTCAACTAAATGTTCCTTATTTAATTCACTTCTCTTTCCCTCTCTCTCTCTTAGGAGTCAGTGATGATGTTGTCCATGAAGTTCTGTTTGTGGTCCACATCATGAACAAATTTGTTTTTGTGTGTGTTCAAGTTCAGTTATTATATATTATTTTGTAAAATATTTTGTGTGTTCAAGTTAAGTTGTTATATATTATTTTGTAAAATATTTAGTGTGTTCAAGTTGAGGTGTGATATATTATTTTGTAAAATATACACAATCTACCCCCAGAGTCATCCTTGTCTTCCCTCTATACATGAAAATGTGGTCGATCTAGTGACTGAAAAGACTATAACATGATTCCTTGTTTATTTTACTTGAGTTATTATATTATGCTTACTTAGATCCAATAATTTCTCAACATTCCTAGGAACCAGGTTTAATTGCAATAAATAAAGTAGTATTTGGGTGTAATAAAACTGTAAAACTCTAATGTAGTTAAAACTGGATGGGTGGAAATACTGCCTGGCACAACTAGGGTCCTGGAAATGCGTTCCTGAGACTGCGGTTCTCCGAGTCGGTAGGTGGCGCTGTCACAAAAAACTAGGGTCCTAGAAATGCGGTCCTAGAAGTGGGGTCCTGAAAATGCAGCCTCCGGCTCTGCAGGCAGATAATATTGCTCATACCAACTGACACACGAGTCACGACCAGAAGTCAAGACTAAACCAATTCACCTTGGTGGTGGTGAGCAAGTAATCGTTTTGTATGACCTATTTTTATTAGCCATTCAGACCATTCAGAAAAACAAAAATGTGCAGGAAATATAAAGGCCTGTATTTATAATATTATGAATGAAATATGCGTTATTTGGAAGAAAGTCGAGGTGTGACTGACTTAGATAACTATATGGATCCCCCTCCTTGTCCGTTCCATTTGGGAGAGACCCAGAAGTGAACTGTCATCCGCGCCCGCGCCTCCGCCGCGCCCCCTCCCTTTTCCCCTTCTCAAACAAACAGCTTCTGTGCACGGCATCTTCTTAGTAAAGGGCGCCTGTAGCTTCAGGGGGCGCAAATTTGCTAATTCCCCACACAGTGAAATGATAGATAATAGAAAACTGTTTCGCGGCGCAGGTTTTTTTTTTTTTTTTTCTGCTCGTGCCGGCGGCGCCGCCCCCCCCCCCAAAATGCCGCGCCGGGCGATTGCCCGGTTCGCCCGTGCCTAAAACCGCTACTGGCGAAAACCATTTTAGAACAGCAGCGAAAATGTAAAAGTAGGGCTATATAAACTTTAATATATCCTTATTGAAACGGGTGCTTTGCTGTGCTTTTACTATACATTCTGTGCCAAATGGAGCAAAATTCACAGGTTCTATTTAGTTATTTTTATTTTTATTTTTATTGTATGTTAATGTTCTCTTATGTTCAACAACATAAATCTTAAATTATTCACTTTAAGGGGTCTAAAATAAAGAAAAGAGACAATTTTTTGTTACTCCTGCACTTTATTATACTGAATGTCCTGTTTTTGTTGTTGTTGTTGTTGTTGTTGTTTTTTTGTACTTAAGTACTTAAGTACAATACATTTTGGTTGAAAAAATGAGAATCGTGCAAGAGAATCGTGATCTCAATTCCCATGGAGAAAAATCGTGATTCACATTTTAGCAAGAATCGTGCAGCCCTACCCGGAGATGGATCGGGCCATCCACTCCACTACAGTGAGAGCAACCGATGCCCATGTCTTGCGAGCAAAGACCTAGTGGTGAAGGACGCCGGTCCCTCCAGCCGATATGAGGTCAAGGCACTACAGTCCCTACTTCATTGTCCCCAAGAAAGGTGGTGGGTTCAAAATGCTCACGCAGAAACGCATTTTCGAATGCATCCGTCCCCAAGATTGGTTTGAAGTGATCAACCTGAAGGACGCGTACTTTCATGTCTTGATTCTTCCTCGACACAGGCCATTTCTGCGATTTGCGTTCAAGGGTCGAGCATATCAGTACAAGGTCCTGCCCTTCGGGCTGTCCCTGTCTCCCCGTGTCTTTACGAAAGTCATGGAGGGGGCCCTTGTTCCCATGAGAGAACAGCTCAACTATTTCAACGACTGGCTCATATTAGCACACAGACAGCACGCCTCACAGAGCAACGCGCTCAGTCGGTGCTGAACTGCTTGAACACCTTCAAAGGCAGAACGGCGGTCCCACTGAAATTCTTTCAGAGGCTCCTGGGGCATATGGCAACGGCAGCAGTGGTAACTCCGCTCGGGCTGCTTCATATGAGACCGCTTCAGCACTGGCTTCATGGCCAAGTCCCGAGATGGGCGTGGCATCACGGCACTCACCGGGTGACAATCACACCGGCGTGCCGCCAGACCTTCAGCCCGTGGTCAGACCCTTCATTCCTGCGGGCAGGAGTCACCTTGGAACAGGTTTCCAGGAATGCTGTGGTGTTCACAGACGCCTCTGCCACCGGCTGGGGTGCCACGTACAATGGGCATGCAGTGTCAGGGGTGTGGACGGACCCTCAACTGCATTGGCACATCAACTGCCTCGAGTTGCTAGCAGTACATCTCGCTCTGAGCCGCTTAAAGAGGCCGCTACAGGGCAGAGACATGCTGGTCCGTACGGACAACACTGGAACCGTTGCGTACATCAACCAACAAGGTGGTCTACCCTCCCGTTGCATGTCGCAACTCGCCCGCCATCTCCTCCTCTGGAGTCAGAAGCATCTTATAAATATTCGGACTGAAAACGTGATGACTCCGACAAACCTGAGAAACGTTTTCAGTCCGAATATTTCTGCAGTTATTATGTGTGTCCCGTATTTCTGTCGACTGAACCAGTGATACCAATCATTTGTGAATTGTGCGAATCTTTTGTTCGATCTTTGGTTCAATTATTTCCTTTCCATGAATTGGCCAAATGCACATGCATAATGGTCTGAAACGATTCAAATTCGTTCGAACCGCTCTGTCACTGAATCATCTGAAGTTGTTACTCGGTCAGTAACAACAAATATAGAACAAGTTATCAACTTGTGATGGCCCAAGGTATAAGATAATAGGAAATAATAGTGAAAAAAAGGTATCAAAAAACATCCTGAGGAGTGGACCTGGCTCCCGGCCTATCTCCTTAGAAACCAGCAACAGATAAACGAACAATCGTTATCTAAATCAGAGTGTACTTTGACGTTGTTAATCATCAAACGTTCAATAATTGATCTTTCAGCCCTGCACAGTTTGGCTACGCTCTGGATTCCAAACGCAGGTTAAAATCATGGGTTCAGCCTCATCGAATCCTGGCCATTAATTTGAACACAGTTGATCTCCAGTCCTCATGGCAAAAAAATAAATAAATAGGACTTTCGGATCTCGTCCACCTCTCAGACAGTCAATATCGTTCTAAGCAAACTGATATCTGTGCTCGGCCACTTAAACAACAGAAATGCATAATCCTGTAAAGATTTCATTTCTAACCTTATCTTCATCGCGTCTTAGATTAACGCACAAAAAGATGACCATCGGCTCTCCAAGCCCCACTCTCCTCCCTTTGCTAATCCACACACTGCAGGAGCTCATTTCCTGGTTTCATGTGAGTCTGGCTATTTTTTCCTCTGCCACAGCAGTGATGTTTCCTCTGCTCCCACAGGTTCTCTGTAACTCTGGCTATTTGCTCCATTGCTGCAGCAGTGATGTTTTCTTCTGCTACCACAGGTTTTATCTTACTCCAGCTTTTTCTCCATTGCCGCAACAGTGATGTCTCCTCTGCTCCCGCAGGAGCTCTGTTCCCTTAGCTAATCTTGTTTACTGTCACTGCAGTGTCTCCTCTGCTCCCACAGGATTTCCGTTTCTCTCGCTATTTTTCTCCCCTGCCACAGCTGTGATGTCTTCTCTGCTCCTGCAGGAACTGTTTCTCCGGCTAATTCTCCACTGCTTCAGCAGTGATGTCTCCTCTGCTCCCGCAGGTTTTGTTACTCCGGCTATTTTCTCCACTGCCACAGCAGTGATGTCTCCTCTGCTCCCGCAGGTTTTCTGTTACTCCGGCTATTTTCTCCACTGCCACCGCACTGTCTCCTCTGCTCCCGCAGGTTTTCTGTTACTCCGGCTATTTTCTCCACTGCCACAGCAGTGATGTCTCCTCTGCTGCCACAGGTTTTCTGTTACTCCGGCTATTTTCTCCACTGCCACAGCACTGATGTCTCCTCTGCTCCTGCAGGAACTCTATTTCTCTGGCTACGTTTCTATACTGCTGTCTCCTCTGCTCCCACAGGAGCCCTGTTTCTTTAGCTAATCTTGTTTACTGCCACTGCACTGATGTCTCCTCTGCTCCCGCAGGAACTCTATTTCTGACTAATTTTCTATACTGCCGTAACAAGGCTGTCTCCTGCTCCCGCAAGAGCTCTGTTTCTCTGGCTAATTCTCTACTGCCACAGCAGTAAGGTTTTCCTTCACTCTCATGGGTTTTCTGTTACTGGCTATTTTCTCCCCTGCCGCAGCAGCAATGTCTCCTCTGCTCCTGCAGGAACTGTTTCTCCGGCTAATTCTCTACTGCCACAGCAATGAGGTTTCCTTTGCTCCCACAGGATTTGTTACTCCAGTTCATTTTCTCTACTGCTAGCAGGGATGTGTCTGCTCCAGCAAGAGAACTGTTTCTCCGGCTTATCTCATCTTCTGCTACAGCCTTTTCTCCGTCCAGCGAGATTCGGTTTCCCAGAGGATGTACTGTAGCATGCATCTAAGTTTTCTCTTCTGTCCAACGAGCTTTGGTCTCCCAGCGGACACTGCATGCATCCATTTTTCTCTCTTCTCTGTCCAGCAAGAATTGGTCTCCCAGCGGACACTGCATGCATCTGTTTTCTCTTCTCTGCAAGCATTGGTCTCACAGCGGAGGCAGTCCTTCCGTCCAACCTCATAGACTGCACAAATAATTCCAAACGCAAATTCTTCTCGCCGCTCGGCCACCTAAACCATGCTATACACATAATTCCGCAAGGCCGCCCTTTCATCACACACCTCCTCGCCCTAAGTTTATGGATAACTTACTCTAATCAGTGGAATGGCTTAACCTTTTTCTACGATTATATCTCTCTCCCCCTCAATTAAGCTGTTGACAGCTTCTTCCAATCATCGTCACGGCTTTCCCAGGGGGGAAAGTGGTCAACTAACAGAATCCTGGTCCATCGCGACAAACTAAACTATGCACTGCATCAACAAAGGTCGTTCTTACTCACCCGCGCTAATTGCCACTCCTCAGATGCCTCATCTGGAACTCCGCTTGATCAATTTGTAATAACTGCCAAACACGTTCCAGGAGCACAAAATCAAATCGCTGACCCTCTCCCATTATTCTTTCCAAAAATTCAGGACATTGGTGCCAGAAGCATAAAAAGCTTACTAGAGCTATCTAATCAGCATTCAGTTTTCAATAAATTAGTCTACGGTAAGCCCGCCCCCGCCATAAATAAATCTCAAACATCCCTGCTCATTAAAGGTTTCAAGAACTTATCCCACTCGTCCGGATACCAGTCAATCTATTGCAATTGACATACTCACCAAATGTATTCCGACACTCTGTCTCGCATACCATTCCACCAACTCCGTCTGCACACTGGAAGCACGTCTGTCCTAGCTGTCTTCGGTTTTCTCCACTGCTCCAAATTGACTATCACATCTAACGTCGACTCAAATACCCATCCTTCAATCTCAGATTTACAGATCGTATATATCGAAGCCTTATTTTCTTCATCAAACAAGTAGTAAACTGATCGAGCAAAAAGGTCACTTCGTTATATTTTCAATCCGCAAACCCCCATCCAACTGTACCACTCTCGTTTGATTTACTGCAGTTTAAACGTTCAATATTCAAATCCCTACTCGGCCCACATCAGAAGCGTTCAAAACCTACATCAGATCCAGCCGCTTCCACATCAAAACGCTCACCAAGCCATAATTAAATCATTCATTTCCATCACCTGCTGCGCTCCATCCATTGTCACTCTCAGTACCAGTACCAAGTTCCAACCCACTTCCAGTATCACTTGGTTCGTTGCGTTCAAGCTCGATACAATAAACATCTACAATTCAGTGTTTTTTTTTACAAACAATGGCAGGCTCCCCCGTTCACACACGTAATGGCTCCTCGTTCAAGGGCCGGGCTCTGTCCCCCTTCCGAAGCGCTGATCGAGCCCTTCCGTTCGAATCGCAGTGAGAGTCTGCCCATCTTAGTCGTCGTGGGACTGCCGTGCTCATGTCGCTGTGTGGGCTCCCCATTCGTCGGGCCGCGAGGGTTCTGTTCCCGTGTCCCAGCCCCCTTCGAAGCGCTGGTCGAGCGCTGAGTCCAGCGGACGCCCTCCCTTCCGCTGGCGAGGCCTACACAAGTTCCTGTCGGACGCTGCGAGGGCCCTCCCAGTTGAATGGCTAAACTCTTTCTCAAATCACGCTCATAAAAATCTTGCGTCATCGAGTTGACAACTGCCGAATGGGCTTATCCGTCCGATGCCGTGAGCATCCAAGTTCCCGTCGGATGTTGCGAGAGCCCTCCCGGTCGACCAGTCAAGCTCGTTTTTAGTAAATACCTTCTCATGCCCTGCACTTTTTGGGGGGATTAATTGCACATCATTTTACGATTGCTGTCCTGCGCTCACCTGGCTTTTATGGGGGGAGTACTTTGGGTTCGGGCCTAACTCCGAGCTCGGAGCCCTCCCCCCGGACAGCACGCCAAATACGCATAAACTTATTGTACTAATTATATGTATATGAACTCGTGAAACATTGTGCTTTTGTAAAATAAAGAAAAGTAGGGTGTGCGTTCTGCCTCTCCGTCGCGGTGAACTTTTTTTTCTTGAGCACGTCTATAAACTGAAACAAAACTCAGCGAATACTTGTCACACATTTATGAGCCATATACCTTTATAAACATTTAAGTGTGTACTTTTAAATGATCGGATTCAAACTGAAAACAAATATTCTCTGTTTAAGTAATTTGTATAAAACCAACAAGATGTCCAGCTTCTCAAACGCTTGCTCATTATTTTTTTTATTTACCACGCCCACTCGCGCAAAAGATATTCACATGCAAATCTCCACATGGAACACGATCGCGCTCATTAGGCCTACCTCTGCTTTTAGACGCGCCTGAGTTTACATTGGATTTACATCAGAACAAGAAGAACGCGATTTGAAGACAGAATTGAAGACAGAAGACAGAAAAAGACAGAAGAAAGATGTAAGGTAAGAAATTCTTGCATATTAGTTTGCTATTGTTGCATAAATTTCACTATTGCTAGATATAAGGTGTATATTATAATATTTAGACCCGTGTTTACTGTTACTGTGTTTGTGGATATCTGCTCAAATGTAGATATGTATATGGTAACCATAATGTATCATATTTTGCAGCGCAATTGCGTTTGAATGTATCATATTTTGCAGCGCTATCGCATTTGAATGTATCATATTTTGCAGTGCGATCGCGTTTGAAAAGCAAACGGCTTCATGTTTTTAGGCAAGGCAAGGCAAGGCAAATTTATTTATATAGCACATTTCATACACAATGGCAATTCAAAGTGCTTTACATAGAATAAATTAAAATAATAAAAAGAAATAAGAATAATTACAACAGCTTAGAAAAATAAAAAATAAAATACAGTACAAACAGTCGGACGAACATTGGCACAGTGCTCATTCAGTAAATGCATAGTTAAACAGATGTGTTTTGAGTCTGGATTTGAATGTGTCTACAGTAGGAGCACATCTAATCTCCTCTGGAAGCTGGTTCCAGCTGCGGCTGGCATAATAGCTAAAAGCGGACTCGCCATGCTTAGAGTGAACCCTTGGTATTTCTAGCTGATATGATCCTAGTGATCTGAGTGATCTGTTGGGTTTATATTCAGTGAGCATATCTGCAATGTATTGAGGTCCTAGGCCATTGAATGATTTATCTACCAGTAATAATACTTTAAAATCAATCCTAAATTTAACTGGGAGCCAGTGTAAAGACCTGATGACTGGTGTGATATGTTCATATTTTCTGGTTCTGCTCAGAATCCTGGCGGCAGCGTTCTGTATGAGCTGCAATTGTCTTATGGTCTTTTTGGGAAGTCCAGTGAGGAGTCCATTACAATAATCCACCCTGCTGGTGATGAAAGCGTGCACAAGTTTCTCTAAGTCTTGTCTGGAAACAAAGCATCTAATTCTTGCAATATTTTTCAGATGATAGTATGCTGATTTAGTTATTGCTTTGACATGACTACTGAAACTAAGGTCTGACTCTAGTGTCACACCAAGATTCCTGACTTGATGTTTAGTTGTTTGACCCCTAGAGTGAAGGTATGCGTTCACCTTGAGAACTTCATCTTTGTTTCCAAACGCAATGACTTCAGTTTTGTCTTTGTTTAACTGAAGAAAGTTTTGACACATCCAACTGTTGACTTCATCAATGCATTGGCACAGGGAGTCAATGGGGCTGTAATCGTTAGGCGATAGGGCTAAGTAGAGCTGTGTGTCGTCTGCATAGCTGTGGTAAGCAATTTGGTTCTTTCTCATTATTTGGCTCATTGGGAGCATATACAGGTTGAACAGGAGTGGCGCAAGAATTGAGCCTTGAGGGACTCTGCATGTCATGGATGTCCACTCAGACTTATGGTCTCCTATACTCACATAATAACCTCTCCCATCTAAGTATGACCTGAACCATTTTAGGACTATCCCAGAAAGCCCCACCCAGTTTTCCAGCCTGTCAAGAAGTATGTTGTGATCGACAGTGTCAAATGCAGCACTGAGGTCAAGTAGTACCAGCACTGATAATTTGCCTGAATCATTATTTAAGCGAATATCGTTTATTATCTTTATGAGCGCTGTCTCTGTGCTGTGGTGCGGTCGAAAACCAGATTGAAAATTGTCAAAGGATCCATGCGAGCATAAGAATTTGTTCAGCTGATTGAAGACAACTTTTTCGATGATCTTGCCTATGAAAGGAAGATTTGAGATCGGCCTATAGCTGCTTAATATGGTCTTATCCAGATTGCTCTTTTTCAGGAGGGGCTTGACAACTGCAGTTTTTAGGGAGTTTGGAAAACTCCCAGAGAGAAGTGAGGCATTTACCACTTCTACAAGATCTGCTTCTAAACTGTTTAACACACTTTTGAAAAATGATGTGGGAAGTGTGTCAAGAGCGCAGGTTGATGTTTTAAGGTGCTGTACGGTTTCTTCCAAAATTTTGCCATCAATTTCTTTGAAGTCAGACATAGTAACTACTTTCTCAGGTGGTTTGATCTGTCTGACCCCAGTGCAACTCAAGGATGTGCTGATCACCTTTCTGATATTATTGATTTTCTCAGAAAAGAAAGAAGCAAACTCATTGCACTTGCTGTCTGAGAGCATTTCACTGGGAATCTGGCTTGGGGGGTTTGTCAGTCTCTCTACAGTAGCAAAAAGAGTGCGTGTGTTGTTTAAATTACTGTTTATAATATTTGAGAAGAAAGTCTGTCTAGCTTTGCCTAGTTCCATATTAAAAGCATGAAGGCTGTCTTTGTAGATGTTGTAATGGACTACAAGTTTTGTCTTCCGCCACATGCGCTCTGCTTTTCTGCATTGTCTTTTCATAATTTGCACTGCTGTTGAGTTTCTCCAAGGTGCTTTTTGTCTGCCACTCTTCTTCTTGACTTTAACAGGAGCAATATCATCAATTACACTTTTAACTTTTGAGTTAAAATAATCAAGGAGAAAATCAACAGAGTCTGCAGATATGCTTGGTGTTAAGGATATAGCCTTCATAAATAGTACACTAGTGTTCTCATTTAAGCATCTCTTCTTGACAGACACAGATCTAGCTTCAGTGGCAGGAGAGATCAATATATCAAAGAAAATACAGAAATTATCAGACAGTGCTACATCCTTAATAGCAATCGATGAAATGTTTAGACCCTTACTGATAAGTAAATCTAGAGTGTGTCCACGATTGTGTGTGGGTCCATGTACACGCTGAGTCAGATCAAAAGTTTTTAAAACACTTTTGATTTATTTTGCCATATTGTTCTCTGCATTATCTATGTGAATGTTAAAATCTCTAGCAATGGCAAAACAGTCAAACTCTGAGGTAATTGTTGATATCAGTTCTGTAAAGTCCTCAGCAAAGGCTGGAGAGTATTTTGGAGGCCTGTAAATAATGATAAGTAAAATGCATGGAGCACCTTTTAACACAATACCCAGATATTCGAAAGACAAGTAATTCCCAAATGATATTTGCTTACATTGATAGATATCTTTAAAAAGAGCAGCTAGACCCCCACCTCTCTTAACAGCTCTGCAGACACTCATAAAAGTAAAGTTAGGAGGGGCTGTTTCATTGAGGATTGTTGCACTGCAGCTGTCTTCTAGCCAGGATTCATTTAGAAGCATAAAATCCAGGTTGTTTGTGGTTATTAAGTCGTTGACTAGAAGTGATTTATTTTTAAGTGAGCGAATGTTTAAAAAAAAAACTTAACAGACTTACTTGTCCCCACAGCAATATTAGTTTGACGTGTAATAGGCACCAGATTAGTTAGGTTTGCTGTACGGCTATTGAAGGCCTTAGACTTTCTATCATGTAATAGAACAGCAATAGAGAAAGATACAGGCACACTGGGTTCCCGCTTGTTTTGTAAACATTTGAGAAAGTTACTGTTATCAAAACGGGGACCCGACACATATCACTGAGAGCTGGTATCAGTTGTTTTTGGTTCACCTCGAGCAGAAGGAGGAGGGTGTGGGCCCTGGCGTTGTGGCAGAGGCTGAAGAGCTCTCACAGGAGGGGGAGGGCGAGCTGGCCCCGCAGGCTTTGGTGGTAATGGTGCCTGTCTTTTTTTAGTTGGTATCTGGGGGCTTGCAGCAAAAGAGTGGGATAGTCTGGTTCCAGCATGCACCAGTTCTTCCATTTTCTGTGAGAAGCACAGAAGTGGCGTTGCTGGGGAGAGGGAAAAAGTGTCTGGTGAAAGGGGCTGTTGCTCTGGTGTTATCGGAGGCTGTAATATGCTGTCCTGGCTTCCCTGGCTGTTTTCCAGGAAGTCGTCCTTGGGTGCTGAATCTTCAAGCAGTTCTGATATGTCTGTCTGTGGTGAGCTCTGTGGGCAGGGCTCAGCTGAGATTGTGTCCGTGAGCAGAGGTTGTTGTGGCGGAGTGGTGTTATCATGTCCATTTTGCTGCTGAAGTGAAGTCCCATGGTCATTCATACTGTGTCCAGGTGTGTGTGTGCCGTTCAGATTGAGTGGATTGGCACAAACCGCAGAAGGATGATTTAGGGAGAAGTAGATATTGTCCTTTAACACTCTTGAACCAAGTTTGTTTGGGTGATGGCCATCCCGATGAAACCGATGTCGTTGACTCCAGAAAAGATTGAAATTGTCAATGAAGTTCACTGCTTTTATATTGCAGGTTTTTTTGCAGCCATGTATTAAGCCCAAGTAACCGTGAAAACCTGTTTGTTCCTCTTGCTGGTAGTGGTCCACTGATGAATGTTTGAACTTTCAGTCTTTTAAGTGTTTCAAAAAGTTCATTGAAATCCTTCTTAAGGAGTTCTGACTGCTCTTTACAGGGCTCCAGACTAACTTTTTGCCTTGGTTGCACTGGTGCGCCTAACTTTTTTTATTTAGGTGCACCAGCACAAAATTTGGGTGCACCCAAATTTTTCCTATGCTGTATCACCTTTAACGCCACAATTTTAAGGTCACCTTTTTATCACGCTCTATACACATTCATATATATTATGTAAATGAATTTAAACAAGAAGGTGTAGGTAAAAACTTTTATTTATTTTTTGAAGCACAATTATTAACGGTATTCCTACTCTTACCGATACTGTTTATCGATACAGTACTTTAACTGTATTCTTATGGTTCTTTTTGTTTTATATATAATAAACAAAGATAAACAATAGATAAACAAAAGATAAATAATTAAACAAAGATACACTTTATATAGGCCTACACAGTGCTTTAATTTCAGGAAGGCCTGTTCAGGCATGGTCTAAAAAGAAATCTAATAAAGTAATAAAATGTAAAATAACACTGTAAAATTTATCATAAATAGATTAATGCTTATTAAAGCTGAAGTTATTCTTACAAGAGCTGTGAGTGATTTTTCTCTTGTTGTTTGATTTGCAGTAATGGCGCAATCGTCAGCATGTTTATTAGACTGCGGCCCCTTTAAGACCGGGTGCAGATCTAATAGGCTACTGATGCACCATATTCTCCCAACTATTTCCATAACTACGTCCATTTAAGACATAAACTGTTTTTAGTGAATCTCAAAGCCGATCATTTTGACACGCTGTTGTGTACAATTGATCGTTTAGACGCGCACAATCTGCACATGAAACCGAAAGTATAATTTGCTTGTCTCGGTCTGTTTCGGAGCGCACGCCGCCATGCGAACAACATCTCTTGCGCAGATTTTTGTGTTTTTAATAGCTCTTTCAATTATTAAACGCGTCCCGCAATTTAGCAACAGCTAGACTCCATTTACAACAATCACCGATCGTGCTGATTCTGATTCTGTAATGCTGCGAAGGGAAGAAGTTGCGCGTAGTTAGATAGTTTTTAATGGTTTTACCTCAATATATTATTTTTTATAATCTTTGGAAGCCGAAATTTAAAATAAAATCAGACTAATATAACAGACCTTAAGTGTAACCAGGCTACGTTTGAATGTTTAATTCTGTCCTCCGTCGTCACTCATTAAGCAGGGCTGTCCTGTTGTGCGAGCTGTGGCATCGCGTGAGAGAAGAGAGTGAGTTCCGTCAAAGGAGAACAAACGCCAACAAACGTTCGTGGAGAGGCAGCAGATGCGAGGACGTTAGGTGCACTGGTGCGACCTAGGAAAAATGTTAGTCGCACACTTACAAAATTTGGTCGCATATGCGACCAAATTGGTCGCACTCTAGAGCCCTGCTTTATGAATATCATTCTTCCCCACATGTATGATGAGTCGATTTGCAGTCTTATGTTTCATCAGAATGTTCTGAAGTTCCCTGTTTATATCAGAAGTTGTTGCTTGTGGAAGGCAGCATGTAGTTGTATCCCTGCTGCTAATGTTTCTGATTATGGAGTCCCCCAACTATCAGAGTCCTGGGCTCGGCTGCGCTCTGAGCTGAGTGCCGCTGTCTACTCGACCTTGAGCGCCATGTTAGCATCAGTGTTAGCTACTGGCCCATTCAGTCTGTGTTCGATCACATTCATCACATTTGGGGATTCCTCATTTACATTCCTTAGTACTTCAAATCTGTTCTCAAGATGTATAGGCAGTGGTAGTAGACCAGTGTTTGCAATCCTTGTCAGAGCTGTATCTGGGCTAGAGGATGCTACTGCGGTAATATGTGATGCTCGTGACAATCTGATGTCTCGAGTGCCTTTGGGTTTAGCTCCCTGTTTGTGCCATCGATTAGTAAGTCGATCGGCTTGTTTCTCTACCTGTCGAGGAGTACTAGTTTCATGGGACTCACCGGTATGCTGAGGGTGTCCATGACGAAGCTCTGTTGTGTGCTCCGTCTCGTTTGGTGGTCCCGTAAGTAACTTTGTTTCTAGAACTGCAATCCTTTGTAAAAGTCTGTGGCAGTTAGTGCAGTAGATTCCAGAAGAGGCATTTTCTCTTGTCCTTGTAGGCAGTTGTGTTTTCCTTTCCCGGTATGTAAGCTGGTCGGGTAAAAGAATTCTCAGTTTTTGTAGTAATCCAAACTTTGTCGTATGAGCACTGTGCTGATTTGCTGAAGTTAAAATTAGGTGATAAAAGGAAAAAAAATTAAAAATAGGAGATAAAATGTAAAAGCGATAGAGCAAAGCGCGGAGCAGTAAGCAAGAGCGTCCGAACAGTAGCTGAGCAGGAAGTGTCAGTTTTTACTATTTTTTACTATTATCTCATTTCATATCATCATTACGAATGGAAACATTTGAAGTAACATGATAATCAATATATTTTTCTCTAGCTTAGTTGTTACTGAAATCTTTTGGAAGATTTATACTGACCTTATTGTTATTATTATTTTATCCAGCACTGCGCATAGCTTATGCCTACAAGGCACAACAAACATGGTGTTCATTATATAATATTATATATTGTTGGAAACATTTGTGTGTGTGTGTGTGTGTGTGTTCTGTGAATTTTAAAAAGCAATTTTAACCAGAAAAATCTCAAATTTATTCCCAAAATCGTGCAGGCCTTTCTCTTGATATCAGTATGTTCACTTTTTTTTTCAGGGCCCAGATGCCACTGAGGACTTCAGTGAACATGAACATGGTAAAGTGAAAATCAAACACATTGGAAATGAAAGGTATGTACAATGTTTTTAGGAATGGCAGAAAGGTCTCTGTCTTTGGATCATTGTTTTCAATAAGTGCTTTTTTGGCATTTGTTGTGTGTATCTTTGGACTATGTTGTGTTGTAAATAAATCCAAACAATTTAAAAGCCATTCTTTTTTAAATCTCCTCATTTACAGTATTGTGCAAGGTTGCTCAGAATGACAGGGCCTGATAGCTCCTAATAGGGTCGTTAGGGGAGGGTCTTTGTCTTTCTCAGGTGTGAAAACAATACATATTAATGACCTCCGCATAAAGCTTTTTCACACAAAACACGTCGTAAATGTTTTAAATCAATATATTGTCTTATCTGAATGAGCAGTCAGGGTGATTTTCACAGTTTTAGAGCAAATATTCTAGGCTACGTGATACAATCTTCAAAAGTCTTGTGAAGAAATAATCAGTATGGGTTTCATGGCCTTATTTCAGTGAGAATTGTTTTTTGTATTTTCACAAACCACACATAAATGTCATTATCTCAAAACTACAAACTTTTACATACATGCTGCTGATATATTATCGTAGCAGAGTTTGTGCTGAATACAGTGTAATTAGACTTTAGCCATGAAAATGTCACATGTAACAGAAATAACCAGAAATGTCAGAGCATGTCAGAACACCTCCAGGGCCCAGAAAACAACTCAGACCTCAGAGGGTTAATTTAACACCGCTCCATCTGAAAGCAGGTGATGGCGATTTACTAATCAAGGGAACCGGCTTTACTGATGAGATGCGCCTAACAATATCGTGCAATATATCGCCCAGCCCTACGTCAAAGTGCGAGACAGCGCACAAATACTGAATTAAACAGCGCACAGCGCACTCAGACAGCGCACAAATACTGAATTAAATTGTCTTTCATGTCTTGCGCTTGTACGGACGAATTCACACAAAATTATGTAATAACGCCCGTCTTGGCGAGTATCCTATAGTAAACAAAGTCGGTTATATCTCAAATGAACGTAGCCATGTTCAAATGCGGTCCGTGCGTTTGGTCTTAAAGGGGCAGCAGTCTAATAAACCTGCTGCTGTGTTTTAATGTTAATCAAACAAAGGACAAATAAATACTCACTGCTCTTGACTAAATAGGCTACTCTTTTTAACTTTACAAAAATATCTATCTATATATAATTTATACAGTAATGAATATGCTTTTTTTCACATTTGATTACTTTATTTAAATTTCTGTACCTGTTAGATCTACCTGAAAAACTCTAAAAACACTGTTTATTTCATTTGTAGCCTTTCTTTGTTCTATTGTATTTATTTGTCCTTTTTGTAATGTGATTGTTTGTTCTTATTTTGTTACTGACTGCTTGTTTTATTGGTAGTTTTTTGGTACTTGGTAGTTTTTGTTGTAGTATCAAAATTGGGTTAAATAATTGGGATTGGTTATGGTATCGGTATATATATACAAAAACAGGGAAAACAAAACCCACGAGGGGGCAAACAAGACAGGATTGACTGTATAAGACCAACAAGACTAGACTAAGACTCAGACAGATAACTAAACAATTAAAGGGGTGGTAAAACACCTTTTTTCGAAGGCTTGATTGTGTTTGTGGGGTGCACTGTAATATGTGTTCATGCTTCGTTTTTTAAAAAATTGCATTATTTTTCACATACTTAACCATTATTCTACACTGCTCTGTCCCTCCTTGCAAAAACGCTCTGATGATTCCGGGTTCTATGAAGCCCCGCCCTCAAAAATACGCAATGGGCTCAGATTGGTTAGCTGGCCCAGTGTGTTGTGATTCGCTAACCGCCAAGTGCACGTTGTTTCGGAAACGCCCCTTACCGGTAGTTTGTGCCTCAGTAAACAACGGCGTTAATATCTCCATAAGTTACCAGTTTGAGCACGAATCAGACCCAGAGAATGTTAGTGGAGAGAATCGAGCAGAACATGTTCAAGAACGGCTGTTAAAGGACGTTTCAGAAAGGTATGGTTTTTTTTTTAAGACTGCAGATTTATTGTGATTGCTATATGAAACACTGTTACTTTTGTATATTTAAAACGATTGTAGCTAACGTTAAATATCTGTCGCCAGAACTATTAACCCAATACGAACAGTTCAATTCAATTCAAATTTATTTGTATAGCGCTTTTCACAATACATATTGTTTCAAAGCAGCTTTACAGAAAGTGCATTTCAGAAATGTACATAGAAAAATACAGTTAGTCTAATCATGCATTAATTTAGGGCATAAACATATCGCCAGCGTCGAGTCGTCTCTTCACAGGCGTCGAGTCGTCTCTTCACATGCTTCTAGTCGTCTCTGCATGGGTGTTGGGGCATCTGTAATTTCCATGGGAGGCTGGATACAAACTGGAGCTGACAATCTGTATTTACCTCGGGACTAGCGTCCCGAGATAACAACAGAAAAGCAGATGGGAAATAATTAGCTTAGCTGCTGTTCATAACAATAATGCATTCAATCTGATTCAACTGTAGTATAAAAGGTAAGTATTATGTGAATGCTTGGCTAAAGAAATGCGTCTTTAATCTAGTTTTAAACTGGGACAGCGAGTCTGAGCCTCGAACAATATCAGGAAGGCCATTCCATAGTTTAGGAGCTAAATGTGAAAATGCCCTCCCTCCTTTAGTGGACTTAGATATCCTAGGAATGACCAGAAGCCTCGAATTTAGTGATCTTAAAGAGCGCAATGGATTGTAGGGCGATAGAAGTTCCGTTAAATACCCAGGAGCTAAATCATTTAGGGCTTTATAGGTCATTAGTAATACTTTGTAATTGATACAGAACTTTATAGGTAACCAATGTAGAGATGATAGAATTGGTGTTATATGATCATATTTCCTTGACCTAGTAAGAACTCTAGCAGCTGCATTTTGGACTAACTGTAGCTTGTTTATTGAGGATGCAGGACAACCAGCTAATAAAGCATTACAGTAATCTAGCCTCGAGGTCATGAATGCATGAACTAACTTTTCTGCATCAGAAACTGATAGCATAGTACGTAGCTTAGCAATGTTTCTAAGGTGGAAAAAGGCTGTTCTTGTAACATATGAAATATGATTTTCGAAAGACAAGTTGCGGTCTGATATAACACCCAGGGGCCTCATTTATAAACGTTGCGTACGCACAAAAGGCGTACGCCGCTCTCTACGCAATAATTGGTATTTGTAAAAAGCAAACTTGACGGGAAAATGTGCGGTCCTTCACGCATGGTCTGACCCAGGCGTACGCACAAAAACGGGTGAAATGAGAAATGGCGACACCGTCGGCAGATGGAAGAAACACGTGAAAGTGTGTGAAACTGTAGACCGTTGTGTAAAAGAAGTGGCAATACTGCCTCTCATAATAACATGAAGACTTCACAAAGCAAGTCTTACAATTAACAGCCTACACGAACACCCGTTTGATAGATCTGCAGTGTAAAACAAACAAAAATCAAACGAAGATTACAACAGAAATTCAAATTAACACATATTTGCAAAAAGAAAAGTGAAATATGTTCTGCAATAATACTGGCATGTTATGCAATTCATCCTCATAACACATCTGTAGCTTGTCAGATGCAATCAAATGGATAATAAAATGCCATGATGCCATCACAATGCGTAATGACGTGAGTGAAGTTACGTTTCTTGGTTTTCCTCTCAGTGTTTGCCATGATTTCGCAATCGATGAATATTAATTCTGGGCGTTTCACAGACTATTTATGGGCAACTATGGGCGTGACATGAAGCCGCAAAAGCTGATTGTGATTTATTAAGGGAAAACTGCGTAGGACGTGCGTGCACACGGTTTTATAAATCCGAATATTTCTCTGCGTACGCACGTCCTATGTTTCATCCGTACGCCACTTCTGACGCAAATCCTATGCAAAGTTTTATAAATGAGGCCCCAGGTCTTTTATTGTAGTGGATAAAGTAACAGGACATCCTTCTAAAGTAAAGTTGTATTGTAAGAGGTTTTGTGGGCAGTTTTTTTGACCAATAAGTAATTCCTCCGTTTTATCTGAATTTAATAGCAGAAAATTACACGTCATCCAGTATTTTATATCTTTAACACACTCTGTCAATTTAGATAATTTATTGTTTTCATCTGGTCGTGATGAAATATATAATTGAGTGTCATCAGCATAACATTGGAAATTAATTCCATGTTTTCTTATAATATTACCAAGTGGCAGCATATATATTGAGAATAGCAGAGGGCCTAACGCAGATCCTTGCGGCACTCCATAGTTTACTGAAGTTATCTTCGATTTTTCCCCATTTAAACAGACAAAATGGTAGCGGTCTGATAAGTACGATCTAAACCAGCTTAATGCCTGTCCATGAACACTAGTGTAGTTTTGTAGTCTATCTAAGAGTATTGTATGATCTATAGTATCGAACGCAGCACTTAGATCGAGTAAAACTAGTATTGAGATACAGCCTTGGTCAGAAGCTAGAAGTAAATCATTTGTAATTTTATCGAGCGCAGTTTCTGTGCTATGATGCGGTCTGAATCCTGACTGAAACTTTTCATAGATGTCATTTTCTTGCAAGAAAGAGCACAATTGAGCAGACAACTTTTTCTGGTATTTTAGACATAAATGGTAGATTTGAAATGGGTCTGTAATTTGCTAGATTATTATGATCTAATTGTGGTTTCTTAATAAGAGGTTTTATAACTGCCAACTTGAATATTCTTGGAACATGACCTAAAGATAAAGACGAGTTAATAATATTGAGAAGAGGTTCTTCCACTAAAGGTAACACTTCTTTCAGTAGTTTAGTTGGTATTGGATCTAATAAACATGTTGTTGGTTTAGATGCAATGATAAGTTTATTTAGCTCTTCCTGTCCTATAGTTGTAAAGCGCTGTAGTTTTTCTTGAGGGGCGATAATTGAGGCTGAATCATAAGACACCATTAAAGATTGTACATTTACAATTGTGTTTCTGATTGTAGGAGCCATTTTTTGGGATAGTAACATTTTTGTCCACTGGGTGGTGCTGTGTATAAGTAGATCCCCTGAGCAACAGGTGTGTGCGTTGGTGATTAGGAAGCACACAGTTTTTGACCGCACGACAGAGTAGCTTGTAAGGTGGATTTGAGTTGTACGCGGTCCATAAGGTATGGCTTTGGGTGCGCATGTGGACAAGGAAGGGCCACAGTAAGTTTGCGATCATGTGTAATGGAGCACAAGCAATAAAGAGACATTTTTTATGCGTCTACATTCGTCTGTATGGACTCTGTTTGTACGCGTTCTAAACTTGCATACTCCTATCATCAACGGCAACGGCATTGGAAAGCCGTTACATAAGTCAAAAACTCTGCTTCACTGGATAAAGGAGATCATCTGGAGTAAAAAGCAACACGCTTGTTTCAATGGACCGAGGGAGGCTGTTTGGATAAAGTCTCTCTGTTTCTGCACGTGAGGATCGTCTCTTCAACACGTCTGGCTGGATTGTACTCGGTGGATTAGTTTGGATTAGTTTTCCCTCTCTCGTTGGTGTCATCATTGGATTACTGCGCGCTCATCTGGCCGTTTAAAGGGCCGATCGTTCGACTGGATTGTAGGTACGTTGTTGCAGCATTAACATGGCCATGTGATATTGTGTGCACACATTTGCGTAATTCCAATGCATTGGTTGCCAAAGACAGACGAACATTGTTTGTGTGTTTGAATTGTATGTTTGTTTACAACTGTTTGCAAAATGGAAAATGAAATGTCTATGAATGCTAAAGGGTTTAATGAGTCAAATCAAAACCTGTCTAATGTTGAAAATGAGTTTGAAAGAGGGAAAAGACCTGTTAAATTAACAGCTAAGGCTTTAATGGAAAAACTTGACACTTTGCAAAATTTAAGAAAAGCTAAGTTAAACAAGGCTCAGAAACTAATAGAGTCAATTAACAGGTTAATCTATGAAAACAAAGAGTATGAACCTGAGGTACGCTTGCCTTATGAAGATTTTGTGAGGTTATGTTCAGAGGCTAAAGAAGCTCATGAGTCATTGTTGGTTATTTTACCTGTGGATGAAGCTGAAAAACATGAAATATGGTTTAAAGCCAAAATGATACCAAATAACGAGTTAATTGAACGGGTGAACAAATGGTTATCAGACATGGCAAAAGGTCAGAAAAGCTCTGAAATGGGTGAAGTATGTAGTGATGTTGGTCCTGGAGACAGCGTCTCAAACGTGTCCTATGCTACCTCCAAACGTAGTAAACACAGCTCACACCGCAGTTCATCTATAGCATCTTCATGCATTCAAGCGGAGGCAGAAAAGGCTGCACTTATGGCACAAGCTGCTGCATTGAAGGCCAAGCATGCAATTGAAGCTCAGGAGGAGGACTTGAGACAGAAAAAGGAACAATTGGAGTTGGATGCTCAAATAGCAGCTTCAAACGCAAAGATCGCTGTGTTGCAAAGGTCTGATAATCTAAGCAAATGTTCACGCAATTCAAGATCAAAATCATTTGGGATTAATAAAGCTGATAACCATAGGTTTGATTCTTCTCGGCCAAAGTGTTTGAATCCCGATGCAAACGAATATGTATCAGTGAATTCAAAGCCATCGAATACAGCTGGAGCAGCTGATCTCTCTGTATCGCGAGTCATAACAGAGAATCAAAGGAAAGGATGGAGAGATCAACAAATATTCCATACAGCTCAACAATCTGATTTCCAATATTCTGCTCAAGTGCAACAAAGCAATATGGGAGTCGATCAAATGTCACATGCTCTTCCTCGTTATGGTGATCCACTGTTTGAAGTCTTAAAAAGACAAGAGGAATTAACATCTTATCTCATTCAACAGCAAGGAAATCCTCGTATCTTACCAAAAAGAGAGATCCCAGTATTTGATGGTGACCCATTGCAGTATATTGCATTTATCAGAGCGTTTGATCATGGCATTGAAGAGAAAACTAATAATGAAAAGGATCGTCTGTATTTTCTCGAGCAGTTTACAAGAGGACAGCCTAAAGATCTGGTCCGCAGTTGCCAGCATATGGCCCCAGACAGAGGCTATGCATTAGCCAAAAGATTACTACAAGAACATTTTGGCAATGAATTCAAGGTATCTACTGCCTATCTGGAGAAAGCCTTGGGCTGGCCCGCTTTAAAGGCAGAGGATGTGCAGGGATTACAGGCTTATGCTTTGTTCTTGCGTACATGTTGCAATACCATCGACGAACTTTCATACATGCAAGAACTTAACATGCCTAGCAACATGAAGATTGTTGTTACAAAATTACCTTACAGGCTGAGAGAGCAATGGAGGGCTCAGGCTTGTGAGATTATGGAGTCCAGTCAGGGCAGAGCAAAGTTCTCACACATTGTTGAGTTTATTGAAAAACAGGTCAGGGTGGCATCTGATCCTGTGTTTGGAGATATCCAGGACAAACAGGGCACAGGTAAATTCAAAACCCAAGTGCGCAAGACATTTAAGGGGAATAGTTTTGCCACTGATGTTGCTGTTTCAAATAGGAAGACTGACATTGGGTCAGTACAGCAAGGATACTGCCCTGTATCTAGGTCTAATGGAAACTGTTTGTTCTGTGCAAATCAACATCCATTGGAAAGATGTTTTACTTTGAAGAAGAAGACTCAACGAGACAAGATTGAATTCTTGAAAGCCAAGGGAATTTGTTTTGGCTGTCTAAAGACAGGACATATGAGTAAGGAGTGTGACAATCGTTTGATATGCGAGGTTTGTGGAGAAGTGCACCCAACTATCCTGCACATCTATCGCAAGGAGGTATCTGGGAAAGAGTTGGAGGAAAGGCCTAAAGTAGTGTCTGCTAAAACTTGTGGTCATACAGGGGCCGGGAATGAGAGGAGTTTAATGCCAATCATACCCGTTCAGGTAAAAGCTATAAAAGGTAACAACGTGATGCAGACCTATGCTTTTCTGGACCCGGGAAGCTCAGCTACCTTTTGTTCAGAACATCTACTGAAAGAGCTGAAGCTGAGCGGAAAGAGTCAACATTCTTCTTCGTACCATGGGTCAGGAAAAATCGGTCTCCTGCAATGTTATCGACGGACTGGAAATCAGTGGAATAGATAGCAACCGTTTCTTCCCACTTCCTGCTGTATATACACAGCAGAAGATGCCTGTCGACTCTGAAAACATCATTACTCAGGAGGAGTTATCCAGATGGTCATACCTGGACAAGGTTAAGATACCACACATTCAAGCAGGCGTTGATTTACTGATTGGAACTAATGCAGCTAATGTGATTGAGCCATATGAAATAATAAACAGTCATGGTAATGGGCCATTTGCCATTAAAACCCTACTGGGATGGGTTGTTAATGGGACCTTGGAGGGAAACGGTGACCACAAGAATGAAGCTGGGCATTCTGCGGTTACTGTTAACAGAATTTCTGTGGTTAAATTGGAAGAGCTGCTCAACAATCAGTTTAATTATGATTTCAGTGAAAGGACTGCTGATAAGGAAGAAATGTCAAGAGAAGATGTTCGGTTTGTGGACATAATGACCCGCAGTGTCATGCTCCAAGATGGACATTATAGCCTACAGTTGCCATTCAAGACTGGTAATGTCATGTTACCTGATAACTTCTGTGTCGCTAGGCAACGATTAAATGGTCTGAAAAGGAAACTGGAAAGAAACAAAGGGTTTCATGAACAGTACTCTCATTTTCTTGCTGATGTTGCGCTTAAAGGTTATGCAGAGAAGGTACCATCTCACCAATTAGATCGTGTGGATGGCAGAGTTTGGTACATTCCTCATCACGGGGTGTTTCATCCCAAGAAGGGATCACTAAGAGTTGTGTTCGACTGTGGAGCAACTTATAAAGGAACATCACTTAATAGTCAATTGTTGCAAGGCCCTAACCTTACCAATTCTTTGGTAGGTGTGCTGATGAGATTCAGGCAAGAGCCAGTAGCCTTCATGGCTGACATTGAAGCAATGTTCTATCAAGTTAAAGTGGCTGAAGAAGAGGTCGATTTTCTTCGGTTCTTGTGGTGGCCTGACGGAAACTTGGCAAGAGAACCCATTGTATTTAGGATGACAGTTCATCTTTTTGGAGCCGTGTCTTCTCCAAGCTGTGCTTGTTATGCCTTGAGACAGACCGCAAAGGACAATCAAGCAGACTTTCCAGCTGAAGTAATTGACACCATTAACAATAACTTTTACGTAGACGACTGTCTGAAGAGCGTCTCTTCTGAGGAAGTGGCCATTTCTATGGTTGCTAATCTTACTGTTCTCTGTCAAAAAGGAGGTTTCTGTTTAACAAAATGGATCAGCAACAGTCGCAAAGTGTTGCAGTCAGTTTCCGAGGAACACCGAGCTAAGGATATACAGCAACTAGATCTGGATCGGGACAAATTGCCTGTTGAGAGAGCTTTAGGTCTTCAGTGGAGTGTGGAAACCGACACCTTTCAATTCAAGACTTCCTTGAAAAGTCAACCATGCACTAGGAGAGGCATTTTATCGGTGGTAAGCTCCGTCTTTGATCCCTTGGGTTTTCTGGCACCACTTATTCTGCCTGCTAAGGTACTTTTGCAGGAGTTGTGCAGACAGAACTTGGGTTGGGATGATGCTATACCATCGATTCACCAGAAGAAATGGAATCATTGGATTTTCGAATTGGACAGAATGGCAGGATTCCAGGTAAACCGATGTTTTAAACCTATGGAATTTGAATTGCCCTCCTATGCTTGTTTACATCACTTCGCCGATGCTTGCGAAGATGGATACGGCACAGTTTCCTATATTAAGATGCAGAATAGTGCAAACAAGGTACATGTGGCTTTCTTGCTGGGCAAAGCCAGAGTTACACCACTAAAACCGGTGACCATACCTCGTTTGGAGCTTACAGCGGCTGTCCTGGCTGTCAAAGTTGACGTCATGCTAAAGAGGGAGCTGCAACTTTCATTGGAAGATTCGGTCTTTTGGACTGACAGCATGACTGTCCTTAATTACATCAAGAATGAAGACAAACGATTTCATACATTCGTTGGTAATAGGGTGTCGTACATAAGAGACAGAACACAACCTCAACAGTGGAGATACGTGCCCACTAAAGAAAATCCAGCAGATGATGCATCTCGTGGTTTGAAAGCAAAAGATTTTCTGAGTAATAAGCGATGGATTGATGGTCTCAGTTTTCTCTTGAAGCCGAGTGAGACACACTTTCCAACAAGTGATCTGATATTGACTGATGACCCAGAGATTAAAGGGTTAAAAGTCAATGCTATGGTTGTACAGAATGGACAGAATGCCACAAGTCAACTTATTCATTTCTTCTCAGAATGGAAACGTCTAAAAGTTGCAGTTGCTTGGTATTTGAAACTGCAGAAACTTCTGATGGAGCTGAGACGTAAACGAAAGGAGTTATCTTTGGGGCAGATTGACAGTGTCGCGGTGGATGTAAAGTTACAGGAATTTAAAGCGTCTCTGGGCAGACAAAGTTTGACACTGGAGGATCTTTCTATGGCTGAGCATGGCATAATTCGTTTCAGTCAACAGGAACAATTCCAAGAGGAAATTGCTGAACTCAAGGGTAGAAACGTTGGTGTTAAAAGAAACAGTAATGTTTATAGTCTGGATCCTGTATTGTGTGATGGACTGTTGCTAGTGGGAGGAAGACTTGGTAAGTCAGCTATGCCGATCGAAATGAAACATCCCATCTTGTTATCTAAAGATCAGCATGTGTCTCATCTCATACTTCGAGATATTCATGAAGAGTTGGGGCATAGTGGCAGAAATCAGATGCTTTCCAAGCTCCGGTTTAAGTATTGGATTACAAACGCCAACTCTGTTGCAAGAAAGATCATTTCCAAATGCGTCATCTGTAGACGTTATAAAAGGAAGTTGGGTGAACAGAAGATGGCAGACCTTCCAGTGGAAAGGATCACCCCTGACCTGCCACCTTTTACTAATGTTGGAGTGGATTTTTTCGGGCCTATTGAAGTAAAAAGGGGACGAAGTAAGGTGAAACGCTATGGAGTGATTTTTACTTGTATGGCAAGTAGAGCTGTCCATTTGGAAATGGCATACTCCCTAGATACAGACTCATGTATTAATGCCTTACGCAGATTTGTCTGTCGTCGTGGACAGGTCATTCACATGAGGTCTGATAATGGGACAAATTTCATCGGAGCCGAGCGGGAGTTAAAGGAGGCACTCACTGCATTAAACAATGAAAGAGTTCAAAGGGCCTTATTGCAGAAGGGAGTTCAGTGGAGCTTCAATCCTCCTACAGGCTCTCATTTCGGTGGAGTATGGGAGCGCATAATTCGAATGGTGAGACAAATTCTTTGTGCAGTCCTTCGGCAACAAACATTGGATGACGAAGCCTTGCAGACTGTCTTGTGTGAAGCCGAAGCTATTTTGAACGATCGACCGATCTCTAAACTATCCAACGATCCTAGTGACTTGGAAGCCCTCACGCCCAATCACATCCTGCTTATGAGAGGAAATCCTGCGTTACCGCCTGGGTTGTTTGAAAGATCTGATCTGTATGCCAAAAAGAGATGGAGACAGGTGCAATATATTTCCAATCTCTTTTGGAAACGATGGGTACAGGAATACTTACCCTTGTTGCAAAAGCGACAAAAGTGGAACAAAGAACGAAGAAGTTTTTCCCCTGGAGACATTGTGATTATTGCTGATTCTACTGCACCACGTGGTTCATGGCTACTTGGAAAAGTAGTGGAGACCTTCCCTGACAAAAGGGGCCTGGTACGTTCAGTAAAAGTACAAACTAAAAGCAATATCTTAGAACGTCCAATTAGCAAGCTTAGCCTTTTATTAGAAGTAGACTAAAATAGGGCATTCAACAAGTGTTTTTTGTCATACATTTCATACATTGGTACAAAACTTGAATTGATATGTATGGCTCCATTTTGTATGAATTTGTAATTGTTATGCCAATATGTCATATTCAATTAAGGGGCCGGTGTGTAGGAGCCATTTTTTGGGATAGTAACATTTTTGTCCACTGGGTGGTGCTGTGTATAAGTAGATCCCCTGAGCAACAGGTGTGTGCGTTGGTGATTAGGAAGCACACAGTTTTTGACCGCACGACAGAGTAGCTTGTAAGGTGGATTTGAGTTGTACGCGGTCCATAAGGTATGGCTTTGGGTGCGCATGTGGACAAGGAAGGGCCACAGTAAGTTTGCGATCATGTGTAATGGAGCACAAGCAATAAAGAGACATTTTTTATGCGTCTACATTCGTCTGTATGGACTCTGTTTGTACGCGTTCTAAACTTGCATACTCCTATCATCAACGGCAACGGCATTGGAAAGCCGTTACACTGATGCTTTCTATTTTCTCAGTGAAGAAATTCATGAAATCATTACTGCTAAACTGTAACGAAATATTTTGCTCAGGTGACGTCTGTTTATTTGTTAGTCTAGCCATGGAGTTAAATAAAAACCTTGGATTATTTTGGTTATTTTCTATTAGTTTGCGGAGATGCTCAACCCTGGATGCTTTTAGTGCCTTTTCATAACGAGACATACTGTCTTTCCACGCGATTCTAAAGACCTCTAAATTAGTTTGTTTCCATTTACGCTCTAAATTACGAGTTTCTCACTTGATAACATGCGTAGTATTGTTAAACCATGGTGCTTTAGTTTTCTCTCTAACCTTTTTTAATCTAATCGGTGCAACAATATTTAATGTACTAGAGAGAATGGTGCTCATAGTGCTAGTCATTTCCTCTAGTTCATCTGTTTGTTTGGGTTCACTAATCAGCTGAGTTAGATCAGGTAAGCTATTTGAGAATCTATCTATAGTAGTTGGAAGGATTGTTCTGCCTGGTCGATAACGTGGCACAATGTGACAAATTACAGCAGTACGTAGTATGCAAGTGACCATGTAATGATCAGTGACTTCATCACTTTGCGGTATAATATCTATAGCGGTTGGATCGGTTCCATATGATATAATTAAATCTAGCGTATGATTAAGACGATGAGTGGGACCAGTGACGTTTTGCTTGACCCCAAAGGAGTTTAATAAATCTGTAAACGCAGCCCCTAACGCATCATTTGTGTTATCAACGTGTATGTTAAAATCTCCAACAATTAAAGGAGAACTCCGGTCAATTTTAACATTGAGCTCATTTTTTGTACATTTGGAGTGCTGTCAATACAGAGAACAACGACAAAAATCGGTGTTGCCTACACCGAGTTATTCTATTTATAAAATTTGCACCCTGTTGACTTCAATGGGGCAAGTACTAAACCTGCTTTTAGCCTCTTAACATCCTTGATGTGTCATTACAAGTGCACAGAAAATGTGAGTGATTCCTTCTGAGTGAACACGAGTGAATCTGACTGCAGTAGATGTGAAAGATATGTATAAAAATGATGTTATTTAAGCCAGCGCAAATACCTGTTTACATCCTGTTTTTTGGTTGAAGTCCAAAGTAGTCGATTGCCGAGTTCACGCGCGTGATCATAGGTAACTAAACCTATGTGCGTGAACTCGGCAATCGACTACTGCTTTATCGACATTGACCAATAGATCTGAGAGAAAATCAGCAAACTCTTTTAGGAAATTAGCGTAAGGCCCAGGCGGTCTATATACGGTAGCCAAGGCTAGAGATAATCGGGATTTCTTTCTTACATCTAAGAGAGTAACATTTAGCACAATTACTTCAAACGAATTAAACCTGTGACCTGTTTTCTGAGTAACATTAAGAATATCTCTATAGATTGTTGCAACACCGCCGCCACGACCAATCAGACGGGGCTCATGTTTATAACAGTATCCAGGAGGAGTAGACTCATTAAGGCCGAAATAATCATTAGGTTTAAGCCAGGTTTCAGTAAGGCAAAGTACATCGAAACTATTATCTGTGACCACTTCATTTACAATAACCGCCTTAGGTGTGAGCGATCTAATGTTAAGAAGACCTAGCTTTAGAAATTGTTTTTGTTCACTAATATTGAGATTTTCTGGTTTAATCACAATTAGATTTTTCCTGGATCCTACAGTAGATTTAACGTTTGACCTCACTAAACGAGGAATAGAGACAGTTTCAATATAATGTTCTACATTGGTACTTATATAAATTAAGTTTGGACAGCAAAGAGTGTGATTTGGACTTTGACTTACTAGTCATATGGTGTGTAATGTCTTGGAGATGTTGTCCGACAGAAGAGCCGCTCCGATTCTGCTGGGGTGAAGGCCATCAGCACGGAAGAGCCTAGGTCGCTCCCAGAACAGATTCCAATTATTTACAAAGAGCAGTCTCTGTTCATTACACCATGACATTAACCATTCATTTTGAGCAAATAATCTACTGAACCTTTCTTGTCCTAGTCGGTACGTGGGAAGCGGTCCAGACACGATGATCGTTGTTTCAGGCGATGTGCTGCGTACCGTCTCGATCAGGCTCCTGTAGTCCTTCTTCAGAACCTCCGTCTGCCGCAGCCTGATGTCGTTCGTTCCCGCGTGCAACAGGACAGCTCCGACGTGCTTGTCACTGTTCAGGATCTTGGGGACCTGCGCAGCAACATCAAGAACACGAGCACCAGGAAAGCAGTGAGTGCGCACCTTACCTTTTTCCTGAGGTAGCGTGGACATGCCGGACGATGGAACTGCCGATGATCACAGCGTCGCGTTCCGTCTCACGTAGAGGGGAGAAGCGGTTCCGGGTGGAGATCTCGAAGGCCGGGAGGGGCGGAGAGGTCCTTGCTCTGCTCTTGGCTCGCGTCTTCCGCTGTGGAATCACCCAGGGTCCATGGTGTTGTGTCGGTGCCGGAGTGAACGAAACCAGGGATGATCGCGTCCTGGCTGCTTGGGTCCTGTGCAGAGAAACACACGGAGTAGACGAGGCCGGAGTCAAAAGGTTACTAACCACTGACTTGTGAACATCGGCGTTTGATGTTTCAAGCGCGGATTGCCGATCTCGCAGCTCGGCCTGCCTCTCTAGTAGGTCGCGGATCTGCTTCTCCACCGACTCAAGCTCTAACTGCACGGCATGTAGCTCGAAGGTGTCCTCACCTGCACTCAAAGGTAACGTTAGACACACATCCGTTATATTCGCCATTATAGCAGATGTGCTATAATGGCGAATTATAGCTTTCAGTGATCTGGGTGTAAATAAGACGATCGATAGGCGCGACCACGCGTGCATTGCTAGCGGGCTAAGGTTGATCGGTGTCATTGCTTCGGAAGGTTGGATATAAGTAGTGATATCAAAGCGATCAGATTGTTTTTTTAAAGAGAATAGTATTCCAGATATGTTCACACGCTATAAAAATGAAAATGTTTGTTTGTAAAAGAGTCTAAAGAAGTAAATCAAGGTTTCTGAATTAATTCGACGGAGCTCCAAACACAACAACAACGCACTCAGTCGCGACGCATGCGCAAGACTCAAACATTGGCTTTACAACAGTAGCCAAATCAAACACAAACCATGTTTAGCATGTCTGTGTAGATAAACAATACACAAAAGCTATAATCAAAGAATAATTTACAGTGAAATGACAACAGCCTCAAACATTCCAAATTCGCTGCGCTGGTGATATTAAACACAAGTTTGTATGTGTTTGTCGGATAAGTATGAATTAACGTTCGCATTTAACAAACTGGTTTGTGGAGCCAAACAGCGTTTTCCTTTGTTTACTTCCTCGCTACAACGTACAATTAACAATACGAACTATTACAGGAAAACACATCAACGAAAAAATCCTACTTACATGCTGTGGCTCGTAAACAGCTTCTGTTTTTAAAGTTGGAACTGCTCCATGTTTCAGGTCAAGCCGTTTGTGAATCCTGCATTGTAACTCGTGTAGATTGAGGAAGCTTTCCTCCGGAAAATGTGCAGCACAGAGAGCGACATTTGAATTATAATTATGAGGGACAGAGTTAAAAATAAATTGTAACCGTCCTTAAGAAGACTGAACAAAGTAGACCTGCAATCTGGGTGAAAAAAAAAAACGCGTTTCGACGGCATAGCGGCAACGACTCTCTACTACCACAACAACTCTTTTCCAAAGCAACATAAAATGGCCTCGCCCCCGTTATGTATTGTGTTCCCAGAGGAGGGGTTTATGTAAATATTGGGCTTAGTGATGTCAGCAAGCCTGCAGGAATGTCGTGTAGTCCCTATCAGCCGTTTCTGTAGTTCTTGGAAAATTATTTCTTTAAAAGCAAATATCTCCCTTTGCTTTAAACTTTGAACGTTGTAACTTTGCAGATGTTGTTTATGCTCAAACAGCAACATTACACACTAACTAAAGTTAGAAAAGTGAAATCGTGTTTTACCACCCCTTTAACGAACAGCTAAGACAGGAACAAATGCTTCTTTCTAGACAAGACTTTCAACAGGTACTCATGGTAGATTTCACATTGATAAACAATGAACCGGCACAGGACAGCAAACACAAGGGGATTAAATAGGGAGAAACTAATGAGGGAAACAGGTGACACAGGTAAAGCAATAATGACAAAACGAGGATAACAAGGGGGACGGGGCAAGGAACGAGACAACGCAAGCACATGGCCCAGCAAAAGGCCATGTGTTTGCACATAAAACACGGGTCTGTCATGATTCTGCCTCAAGACTAAAGAAAATCAAGGACACGAGTGCAGAATCATGACAGTAGTTCAATTCGTACCATTTTGCGCATGTGAAGAGGATGATTTTTTTTCGTCGATATTGGAACGTGAGTGAAGTACAAAGCCTATAATAAAGAATAGTTTACCATCCAAATACGTTGCAAATGTTGAAACATTTTAATGTTAATTAGAGAGTTACGTGAGCCTAACGCCGCTTACTTTCACTTTCACTTATAAAGTATTTCATTTTGGCTTGTTTATAGTTATTTTTTCATTCTTGTTCTGTTCTGAATATCATTACATTTAAATGATTTGTTGTGGAATATGTTTTGTGTATTTTTTACCACATTTTTTTGTTGTGTATATTGGTATATGTATAATAATACCACGAAATTCAGTGCGGTCAATATGACCGTCTATGGCCGAAATAGGTAAATATATTCATTTGGGTTTTTTTTTGCCTTATGTGTAATTTATATGAAAAACATTTTAAATGAAAATACAGACACTTTTAGGAAAAGTCAGGGACCCGCAGGATTTTATTTATTTTTTCAACAAAGTTATTGCAGATATAAAATTCAAAACGGTCAAAATGACCGTCATGGCACTTCTAGTGTTAAGGCTGAGATGACTCCATATTTCATATACACAGATTTTGTGGCTCAGATAAGGTCCAGTTCTGGTTTATTCTTTGCTCTTGGCTGACATGTGGCATTGCTATGGCCTGCTTGTTGTGGCCCAGATCTGGCAAACAGGAGCGGTCCGCCCAAGGGCCATCATTACACGTTGGAGTGATGGTGGGTCTCGTAAGGGCAGGTGGAGTGATGGAGGGTCTCGTAAGGGCAGGTGGAGTGATGGAGGGTCTTGTAAGGGCAGGTGGAGTGATGGAGGGTCTCATTAGGGCAGGTGGAGTGATGGAGGGTCTCATTAGGGCAGGTGGAGTGATGGAGGGTCTCATAAGGGCAGAGGGTCTCATTAAGGCAGGTGGAGTGATGGAGGGTCTCGTAAGGGCAGGTGGAGAATAGCAGAACTCATGTCTCCATTTGTGTTTAAAATAGTTACAGTTTTTAGACTTTAAAAACATTTATCACCACTTGTGATTCACAAAGTGAAAATGAATTTTAAGAAGTTTGTTTCTATCCAGTTGGCTATTGGCTTTTACTGATAAAACAGACACTTTACTCTTGTTCTGAGGACATAGTTTAACCTGCTGTCTTATTTGACTTTTATTTTAATTTGTTTAGGCCTACACAACAGCTCTGACAAAAAATATGATAATAAAAGGAACACCCAATTACAAAAACATTATTATGTGAATGTGAATAAAGTTATGTGTGTGTGTGTGTGTGTGTGTGTGTGTGTGTGTTCAGTTATAAATACAGCCTATGCTGTGTAAGTTCTATACTTTTTAAAATAATAGGCCAATAACTTTAAACAAACATTTAATAACCCATATAAATAAATTATAATTTATAATATGGAACGTATTTACTTAATTTACAATGTAACATTTATTAATTTACTCTAGCACTTAAGATATCAGTAAAAAAAAAAAAGGCCACAATAAACTAAATGATTAAAATGTGGGGAAATCTAAAGGTAAGTCTGCTTTAAAAAAAATATTACAAGTTCGAACATGGCCAGAATGTTCACGCTGAGAAACACGTTCAAATTGGTCGTCTTAACTAAAATACAATTATACAATACTTGTACTAAGTCCTAAACGAAGTCTAAGTACTGGTTGCTAATACAGCGGTTTAAGTTTAGACGTGTGCCCGTGCGACCTCACACAAAACAAAACGGAGAGTTCAGTAATGTTACTATTATCTAGCAAGTTTATTTTCCTCCATATATCATACAGCGGCAATATCTTAACTCATAATGCATGTAACCAAAACAACAAACCAAATTGCTCACCACAAAGGCAAGGCACAAAGACGAAAACTGTTTGCTTCCCAAATCAGCTACACCTGTGTCTGGGTTTCCTCTGAGTTAAATGACCTACCTGGGCTGATCCAAGATCAGCTGAACCACAAAGCACATACAGCCCCTAGTGGCACAGGACAAAATTACATAAAATAATACAAAAATGAATATGGCTCATACACTCCAGCCCCTAATTGCGTCTGCCAGAGCAATTACACCAAATTCAAAAGAGCCATAAATACCAAAAATATAGCCCATATAAAATGGGAACCAATTACTCTTTAGCTTCATTAAGCAAGCATATTTTAGTTATGGGTCATTCAATGATGTTTGTCTTGGTCTTCAAACGAACCACACGTACCAGACCTCTCTTATCAGGGAAGGTTTCCAGGACTCTTCCTAGCATCCATGACCCAAATGGTGCTGTGGAGTCCGCAACCATGACCAGGTCTCCAGGAACAAAATTCCTCTTCTCCTGGTTCCATTTTTGACGCTCCTGTAAAAGTGGTAAGTACTTGCGGATCCACCTCTTTCAAAAGAGATCCAAGATGTACTGGGTTTGTTTCCACCTTCTTCTTGCGTAAACATCCCTTTTGTCGAACAGTCCTGGTGGAAGAACTGTTTGTCCTTTGAGGAGTAGCAGGTGGTTTGGCGTCAACACCTCAAGAACGTTGGGATCCTCTGACAGTCCTGTGATGGGGCGATCGTTAAGCATAGCTTCAGCCTCACAGAGCACGGTATGGAACCCTTCGTCATCCAAGGTTTGCTGACAGAGCACAGAGCACAAGATCTTCCTGATCATCCGTATCATGCGCTCCCATGCGCCACCGTGATGTGACCCAGCTGGAGGGTTAAAGCTCCACTTGATTCCTTTCTTGGACAAGGCTCTTTCAATACGGGCATGATTCAAAGAGGCTAAGGCTTCTCGCAGCTCCCTTTCTGCACCCACAAAGTTGGTGCCATTGTCAGATCTCAAGTGTGAGACTTGTCCTCTTCGACAGATGAACCTTCGCAAAGCGTTGATGCACAAGTCTGTGTCAAGAGAATAGGTCACTTCCAGGTGCACGGCCCTGCTTGCCATGCAAGTGAATACTACTCCATATCTTTTCACGATGCTACGCCCTCTTTTCCCGTCAAATGGCCCAAAGTAATCTACGCCAACGTTAGTGAACGGCGGTAGATCAGGAACCACTCTCTCTTCTGGCAGGTCTGCCATTTTTTGCTCACCAGTTTTTCCACCATGGAGCTTACAAATGAGGCATCTTGATATGATCTTCCTCTCTGCAGTAGGTCCACTTGTGATCCAGTATTTTCTCCTTGTAGCGGAAAGAACATGATTTCTACCTCCATGTCCAAGCTGTAAATGGACATGACGGAGGATAAGATCGGAGATATGTTGGTCCTTTGACAATATGAGGGGGTGTTTAATGTCCTCAGGGATTGCTGCCTTTTTCAGCCGTCCCCCAATTCGTAGAATTCCTCCTTCTAGGACCGGATCCAATTTGAGAATGCTGCTACTTCTCGGCACTTGTGGCTTGCCAGAGGTTAGTGCAGCGAATTCAGTGGGGAATCTCTCTTGCTGGCAAAAAGCGATTATGGAGGTCTCAGCCTCCAAGAGATCTTCCAGCGTCACCTTCTGATTCCCAAGCGATGTTGAGAAAGCTTGCATCTCCTTTTGCACATCCAACCTTGCTGCTCCAATAGCACTGGTGTTTGCACGCTCCAACTCTTTTCTTTTTTCTTTCAGTTTGAGCAGAGTTCCTTTCAGCTTAATGAGCCACACAACTGCAACTTTCAATCTTTGCCAATTAGAGAAATGGGTCACCAGTTGCGATGTGGCGTTGGTGTCAACAAGTATTGCATTGACCGTCAGACTTCTCTTTACTTCTGGGTCGTCGGCAGTGACACTTGTATTCACAGGAAATGTTGGCCACGTTTCTTCAGGTTCCGGTAGGAATTCCGGGCCTTCTATCCATCTTTGCTTTACAAGATCTTCTGCCTTCAATCCACATGAAGCATCGTCAGCAGGGTTCAGGGATGTGGGAACGTATCTCCACAGCTCAATTTCCCAGTTGTCCCTGATGGTGGTTAGCCTGTTTGTTACAAAGGTTTGAAATCTTCGGTCCTCATTCATTATGTACTTAAAAACTGATGTGCTGTCAGTCCAAAAACAAGTCTTCTTTAGTGGAAACTGGAGCTCCGATTAAAGCATCTTGTCCACTCGTACTGCAACAACGGCAGCGGTGAGCTCTAAACGGGGAATGATGACAGTCTTCAGGGGGGCCACTCAGGCTTTGCCAAATAAGAAAGTAACATGAACCCTCTCATCCATGTTCTGCATCCTCAGGTAAGTAGTCGTACCATAGCCGTTCTCGCTCGCGTCGGCGAAGTGATGCAATTGGACACTGACAGTCCTCCCAAATCCTGCAGGCTTCACACATCTGTGGATCTTGAAATATGCCACCTTCTCAAGATCTGTCAGCCATTTGTTCCACTTCTGCTGGAAAGCTGGAGGTATTGGATCGTCCCAATCACACTTTGTCCTGCATAACCCCTGCAACAGCAGCTTGGCCGGGAGTACTACAGGTGCCAGGAACCCCAATGGATCGTAGACGGAACTGATGATAGATAGCATGCCTCGCTTGATTGCCGGCTTTTCCTTGACTTTCAGCTTGAATTTGAAAGTATCCGTCTCGATACACCACTGCAAACCCAAAGCTCTGTCCAATGGCAGCTTATCCCTGTCTAGATCAAGCTCATGCAGGTTATTGGACTTGAGATCCTCTGGGAGGCTTTGCAGCACTTCTCGACTATTACTAATCCATTGAGTGAGGGTAAACCCTCCTCTGCCGCAAATGGTTATAAGGTTCTTAACCATGGTGACTGCATCTTCTTCAGAGGGTAGACTCTTCAGTAGGTCATCCATATAGAAGTTTCGGTTGACCGTTTCAATCACTTCTGTTGGAAAGTTGGCCTGATTGTCTTCAGCGTTTTTTCTAAGAGCAAGGCAGGCGACACTGGGTGATGAAACTGCTCCAAATAAATGGACAGTCATGCAATGCTCTACAAGACCTTGCTCCAGGTTACCTTGAGGCCACCATAAGAATCTTAAGTAGTCCCGATGTTTCTCTGCCACCTTAACCTGGTGGAACATAGCCTTTATGTCCGCCATTATGGCCACCTGTTCCTGTCTGAACCTCATAAGAACTCCAACCAACGAGCTGGTGAGGTTCGGTCCTTGCAAGAGCTGACTGTTGAGTGAGATCCCTTTGTACTCTGCTCCACAGTCAAACACCACTCATAGCTTTCCTTTCCGTGGATGGTACACGCCGTGGTGCGGGATATACCACACCTTCCCTGTTGGCGTTTCCAACTGATGCTTCGGCACTTCTTCGGCATAGCCATTGCTAATGACATCAGCAAGAAAAATGCTGTACTCTTCATGAAATCTTGCGTCTTTCTGAAGTCTTCTTTTTAGACCATGAACACGTTGCATGGCAACACCGAGGTTGTTCGGCATCGAAACATCTTTCCCTTTGAAAGGCATTTGAAACGTGTAGTGTCCGTTTTGAAGCTGAGCAGAGCTTTCCATTATCTCCACAAACTTCTTTTCTTCCCTTGACATTTCTTCCTGTTCTGCAGAAGCTTGCTCATTGAAGTCGTAGTTGTACTGGCTGGTTAACAGTTCTTCAATTCTGTCAATGGGAATTCTGTTGGCACAAACTGAAGGGTGGTCACTTCCACAGTCGCTACTTCCCCGTAACGGACCATTTATTACCCATCCCAGTAGGGTTCTGATCGCGTAGGGTCCTTCACCTTCACAACTGTTAATCACCTCCCAAGGCTCCATCAACTTGGAAGCATTTGTGCCAATTAACAGGTCAACATCAGCATTTATATGGGGAATTTTTACATCCTCTAAATAAGGCCATTTTCTCAGCTCACTTTCGCTGATTATGTTGGCTGTAGAGACAGGCATCTCTTTCTGGGTACACACTTTGGAAAGTGGATAGAAGCACTCACCAGAAAATCCTGAAATTTCCAAACCGTCAACAACGGAGCTTTCTACTGCGTTATTATGGCCCAAGGTGCGGATATGAATCTTGCATTTGCGTCCTTCCATTTTCAACTTGTCAATGAGCTTCCTGGTGCAGAAAGTTCCTGTACTCCCTGGGTCCAGAAAAGCATAGGTTTCAATAACCTTGTTTCCCTTTAAGCACTTCACCTTAACAGGCAAAATGGGAAGAATTCCATTTCAGTGGCCAGCCCCTGTAAGACAACAAGCGGAGGATGCTGCACAGCTGTCAGAAGTATTTGACTGCTCAGTAATTTTTTGCTCACAATCCTTCTGATCCTTTTGAGTTACCCTTTCCTTCTCTCCTATGTGCAAAACACTGGGGTGCGTTCTGTTGCACTTGTTGCAAATAATGCACCTGTCACAATTCTTACTCAAGTGTCCTGTGCACAGACAACTGAAACACAAACCTTTCTCCTTTAGATAGTCCAGTTTCTCCCTGTGTGTCTTTCTTCCCAGTTTAAAACATTGTTCCAAAACATGATTACCAGCAGCACAATACAGACAGGAAATAGAATCAGTCTTGGTAAAAGATGTCACTATGTTCTGAGCCTTTTCCTTCTTATTACTATGGCAGAGGTGGGGGTAAGTCACACATGTGCAAGTCACAAGCAAGTCTCAAGTCTTAACCTTCAAGTCTCAAGCAAGTCCAAGTCAATTTTGTGAAAAGCAAGTCAAGTCAAGTCACTGCTTTATGTCAAGCAAGTCAAGTCAAGTCGTAGCTTGGGTCACAAGTCACTGGCAAGTCATACAAACGTTTGATGATTTCACTGAATTTATATATTAAAATAAGTTAAAACTACAGAAGTTGGACTTTTATTTGCAACATTAAAAAAAAAAAAAAAAAAAAGCATTTGCACATACAGCTGAGTGGTTACTACAATAAAATTCTAAAAAATAATAAATAAATAAAATTTCAAACTACATAGCCTAAATTGTAAATGTAACTGAAATTAGGCCAACATTAAAGCATGAAAAAATAAATATGCCTCAAACATTGCAAGAAGACCATTAAAAGATATTAACCTTTAAAAGAAACTGTATATATTTGTACCTTTTAATGCTTGGGGACATATATGTACCTTTTTGACCCTCAAAAAGGTACATATATGTACCTTGGGGGACAGAAATGGACTCCTGCTGTACCCCTATTTCTGACAGTGTATGATAATTTGGGTAAATGTGTAAGCTAGATGTATGCTTTTATAATAAATTGTCTATCTATCTATCTATCTATCTATCTATCTATCTATCTATCTATCTATCTATCTATCGTTATAATGTATGATTTGCAAAAATGAAAACTGCTGCTTCTGTGTAGATGAGAGAATCAAAGTGTATGCGCGTTGTGCACACGCTACATTGATTATGGCCAAGAATGCACCCTTAAAATAGCATATGAATAACATGCGCAATGCGCCACTAACTTTAAACTATTTTTTCCTGGTTAGTGGCGCAATTGTTTTGTAAACCTGCAAAATAGCATGAAAAAACGTTTGCGCCGGAACACGCCTCCTTTTTTGCGCTGAACCGCCCAGGGAGCGCAAGTTCATTCCCTAGTTTAGCGACGTGCTTCTGTGGAGAGAAAAGCACGCTTTGCGCGGGTGCAAAATAGGAATGATACATGCGTCTGCGTGTACAAAGTCAATTGCGCTGGGTGCAAGATAGGGCCCTATGTGTTATACTGTTTAAGACAGTGATTTGGAGCCACCTATTGGCGGTTTTAACTTCATAATTAAAAATATATAACTTGTATAAAGGGGATGCCAGTTTGAAGAATGCCATTTGGTGGCATAGGAACTTGAATTGTGAATTGTTTAAGGTACAATATCAAAAGACAGCCTCTGCTAAGTAATATATATTTTTTTTTTGTAAAAAAAAGTTTTTTTTAAGGTTTTAATGATACCTTAATCATTTAAGGTAGATTTTAACTTATCACTATATTTAAGTAGCCTTGAAATAAAGGAAATAAAAGTTTTTTAAGTCAATTTACTTATATTAATTCATTATAACACAGCAAAAACTCCAGTGTTAAATTAACTCTCCTGGGAGTTTATTTGGCTCCAGACTCAAGAGTGTTAAAGTGTTAAAATATGAATGTTAAATTAACAATCAAGAGTGTTAAAGTTAATGAGCTAATTAAGTTATTCATTGAGTGATGATTGAGCATTATTGAAGACACCTGATGTTAACAAGCAGAATCACTGAATTTTTTTTTTTAAGACACTGTTATGGAGATAAGTGTTTGCTTTAGTTGGGCTCTTGACCCTTAACCTGTTAACATTAGATTTTGCTTGGCTGTTGTATCTGAGTTATAACTCTCAGATGAACAAAGAGAAAAGTTGATCAGGTGGTGTTGGTTATGTTTGGACATAATCATAATTTGACCTGAATCACTGAACTCATTTAAAGTCTAATCTCTGACTTAAATGTATATTGTTGATTACAGCATCACTGTGATTCTACAGCATAAGATCCATAATTTTTGAAATAAGGATTTCTTAAAAGATGTTCTGATAAAACAAATCTTTCTTTTAGGCACACACAGACATCAAGAATCAGTGTATGAATCTCAACAACGGTGACAAACAAAATATTCAATTAGGGAAAGGAAATTAGTAAGACAATTCAGATCATAATTTATTCATACCGCAATGCTTGGTGGGAGCCATGAATGAGTTTTGATTGGTGGCACCCAGAATGCACTGCAACATGCTTTATTATTGTCACCATTGTTGAGATTCACAGGCTGATTATTGATGTCAGTGTGTCTACATAAAGTAATTTTCTAAGTCTTTTGATCATAACAACTTTTAAGAATTTTTAGATTATATTGAAAATACTGATAATCGTATGCTGTAGAATCACATGGCTGCTGTAATCAACAATATACATTTAAGTCTGAGATTAAATTCTAAATGAGTTCAGTGATTCAAGCAATTTATGATTATGTTAAAACATAACCAACACCACCTGATCAACTTCTCTCTTTGTTCATCTGGCAGTTATAACTCAGATACAACAGCCAAACAAAATCTAAAGTTAATGATTTAAGGGTCAAGAGCCCAACTAAATCAAACACTGATCAATATAATGGTGTCTTAAAAAATATATTTTCTCCTTAAGTGATTCTGCTTGTTAACATCAGGTGTCTTCAATAATGGTCAATCTTCACTAAATTAATCACTTAATTATCTCATTAACTTTAACACTCATATTTTAACACTTTAACACTCTTGAGTCTGGAGTCATATAAACTCCCAGGAGAGTTCAATTAACAGATCAACAGAGTTCAATTAACACATCAGTGTTGGACCTCAAGGTACATATATGTAACTTTTTGAGGATAAAAAAGCATTAAAAGTTACATATTTTTACCGTTTCTTTTAAAGGTTAAGGTACAATATTGTACCCTTGAGGGTACAGCCCCAGTGACAAGCCATTGTACCCCTAAAGGTACAATGATGTACTTTATTTTCTGAGAGTGAATGTAGAGCCAGCCCTGATTGGCTGCTTGAATCTCAATTTAAAAGAACGTCCAGTTTGCGATCTTTCTTTCTTTTGGCCATCGGTGGAGAAGAAGTCATAGCACGGTTACTCATGGTTCTTTCGGGGCTTTTAACCTAGGAGGTCCTTCAGAAAATATCAGAGGCAGGCATAGAAGTAACCGGCGTCGAGATGAAAGGACATGAAATGGACTTTCAGGCAAATGACACTTACTCAGACGATAATTTATATGTCACAGTTAGACATTGAGTTTAACCCCTCACCCCCAATTTTGGCAAGGGCTGCATACAGGACATACCCAAAATAAAAAGGTTGCTGCTCATAAGTCATTCTGAATAGACGCATAACCAAAATATATTTAGAAAGCCAACCCTTGAGAGTTTACAGTTCAAGACTCAAAATTAACCAGACTGTTATTAATATTGAGATATATAAGCTCAAACATAAAAACAAAAACAACAAATATTAAGAATATATTTATTAAATGTATAAAAATATTATGTGAATTTGGGATAGCAACTTATAACCACAACTAAAGTGTAGCCACAACTGTGGTCATGCTTCATTTCAGTTCTGATGATGATATCTCTAAAATTATGCATTTTATGAAGCCTATTGTGAGACCATGTCAGGGGAGAATTTGGAGAATTCTCAGAGAAGGCAAACAAGTTTCTCACCAAATAGTTTATTGCCCTCTAAACACCTATTTACTGTCTCTGACTAATGTCTGGCGAGGAGAACTGGCACACTCATGTTCTTTTCATTTAAATCGACCAAGCTTTCACACCTGTGATGGTCTTCATCATTCTTTTATCCTTATTCTTTTGTTTGAATGCAGCCATTATAGCCTTTCTTCTGGCATAATGCATAGCCATTGACACATGATGTGTAACCCCCATAGACGGATAATCCACCTATTAACTTAAGCCTTGTTAGAAAATAAACAACTAAAAAATATTCTTGGAACTTTTAATTTATCACTTAAAAAATGAACTTTTAACTTATCACTTAAAAAATGATATGGAATAGACAGCTCCTGCAGCAGGTGCATTAGCACAACAGTTAGCCTCAAGCTACATGACACAATTTAATTTATTAATATTACACTTTTATTTAAAGCTCACTTTAAAACACCATCGAGTGTTTGTATCATATTCCGGTCGCGGTTTATAATGGTTTCAAGTCAGAAAACGTTTTTGAAATATGTTATTTTTAGCATTTTATATGAAGCTATGGGCTATGCTTATCCTTACCTTTATTTTTTATTCACATAAAAATACCCCAAATCGCACGAAAATAACACACAAAACACACATACTTAAATCGCGCATTTATTAGAACTTGTTTCGGTGAAGAAATGTCACGTTCGCTATGTTTATCATGAATGTGCAGAATCAGGAAGTATACACAGGACGCGTCATGCAGAAGAGGTCACGTTGAACCACGTGAGATTATTGACAGCTGGACAGCCTAATCATATTTCTCCGAGGTCAGCTCTGACGCAAACCAGGAAGGGGAGACACACAACTAGGTCCGTGCGCTGTTTCAGCTCTACAGATCGCATAATTCAGTGGAAATGAATAGGAATTGTATTCTGCATTGGCGAAATATTTGACTAACATATGATAATTAATCAATATTTCTCCAAATATGCGCACCATTGTAATAATTGCCCTGGCGGATTCTGTTTATTATATGTATTTGAGCACAAATAAACCGGAGAAGACGAGAATGGATGTTGTGTGAGTGATTAATTCTATTCAAAATAACGAACGTTACAGATTAATTATTTTGCACTCCTGTCATAAATTAAGAAATTAATGTCACTGCAAACCAGTTTAATCATAAACAGTGGTCAGATATCGAAGCTGGAGTCTTAAAGGGGTGGTAAAACACCTTTTTTCGAAGGCTTGATTGTGTTTGTGGGGTGCACTGTAACGTGTTCATGCTTCGTTTTTTAAAATTCGCATTATTTTTTACATATTTAACCATTATTCTACACTGCTCTGTCCCTCCTTGTAAAAACGGTCGGATAATTTCCTGGTTCTAAGAAGCCCCGCCCTCAAAAATACGCAATGGGCTCAGATTGGTTAGCTGGCCCAGTGTGTTGTGATTCGCTAACCCCCAAGTGCACGTTGTTTCGGAAACGCCCCTTACCCTCACCGGTAGTTTGTGCTTCAGTAAACAACGGCGTTAATATTCCCATACCAGTTTGAGCCCGAATCAGACCCAGAGAGGATCGAGCAGAACCAAGAACGGCTGTTAAAGGACGTTTCAGAAAGGTATGTTTTTTTTAAGACTGCAGATCTATTGTGATCGCTATATGACACTGTTACTTTTGTATTTAAAACGATTGTAGCTAAATATCTGTCGCCAGAACTATTTACCCAATACGAACACTAAACATCGGCTTTACAACAGTAGCCAAATCAAACACAAATCATGTTTAGCGTGCCTGTAGATAAACAATACATAAAAGCTATAATCAAAGAATAATTTACACTGATCACATAAATGACAACAACCACGAACATTCCAAGTTCGCTGCGCTGGTGATATTAAACACAAGTTTGTATGTGTTTGTCGGATAAGTATGAATTAACGTTAGCATTTAACAAACTGGTTTGTGGAGACAACAGCGTTGTCCTTCGTTTACTTCCTCGCTACAATGTACAATTAACAATACGAACTATTACAGGAAAACTCATCAACGAAAAAATCATACTTACATGTTGTGGCTCGTAAACAGCTTCTGTTTTTAAAGTTGGAACTGCTCGATCTTTCGGGACAAGCCGTTGTGTGAATCCTGCATTGTAACTCGTATAGATTGAGGAAGCTTTCCTCCGGAAAATGTGCAGCACAGAGAGCGACATTTGGATTATAATTATGAGGGACCGAGTTAAAAATAAACTGTAACCGTCCTTAGGAAGACTGAACAAAGTGGACCTGCAATCTGGGTGAAAATAACAGCGTTTCGACGGCATAGCGGCAACGACTCTCTACTACCACAACAACTCTTCTCCAAAGCAAAATAAAATGGCCTCGCCCCCTCTATGTATTGTGTTCCCAGAGGAGGGGTTTATGTAAATATTGGGCTTAGTGATGTCAGCAAGCCCGCAGGAATGTCGTGTAGTCCCTACCGGCCGTTTTCTGTAGTTCTTAGAAATTGATTTCTTTAAAAGCAAATATCTCCCTTTGATTTAAACTTTGAACGTTGTAACTTTGCAGATGTTGTTTATGCTCAAACAGCAACATTACACACTAACTAAAGTTAGAAAAGTGAAATCGTGTTTTACCACCCCTTTAAACCTTCCTTATGATGCTGATTTTGTCCAGATCAAGTAAGAGTGTAATGTTTTAAAAGAGTAATGCATTTTGAACAACTATGATTCGGGATCACCTGTGATCCCTGCCGGGCAAGGGGTTAAAATGAAATGTTGGAAAATGTGAAAATGAAAAGGATTTAATACATTTTTATTTTAAATTTGCGTGTGTGTAATATATATATATATATATATATATATATCCATCCATCCATCCATCTTCTACCGCTTATCCGGGGCCGGGTCGCGGGGGCAGCAGTCTAAGCAGGGATGCCCAGACTTCCCTCTCCCTAGACATAGTCTCTCCAGCGTGTCCTAGGTCTTCCCCAGGGTCTCCTCCCGGTGGGACATGCCCGGAACGCCTTCCCGGGAAGGCGTCCAGGAGGCATCCGGAAAAGATGCCCGAGCCACCTCAACTGACCCCTCTCGATGTGGAGGAGCAGCGGCTCTACTCTGAGCTCCTCCCGAGTGACCAAGCTTCTCACCCTATCTCTAAGGGATCGCCCAGCCACCCTGCGGAGAAAGCTAATTTCGGCCGCTTGTAGCGGGATCTTGTCCTTTCGGTCATGACCCACAGCTCATGACCATAGGTGAGAGTAGGAACGTAGATTGACTGGTAAATCGAGAGCTTCGCCTTGCGGCTCAGCTCCTTCTTCACCACGACAGACTGGTACAGGGACCGCATTACTGCAGAAGCTGCACCGATCCGCCTGTCAATCTCCCGTTCCATCCTTCCCTCACTCGTGAACAAGACCCCAAGATACTTGAACTCCTCCACTTGAGGCAGGAGCTCTCCACCAACCTGAAGCGGGCAAACCACCCTTTTCCGACTGAGAACCATGGCAGCGGATTTGGAGGTGCTGATTTTCATCCCAGCCGCTTCACACTCGGCTGCAAACCGTCCCAGTGCATGCTGGAGGTCCTGGTTTGATGAGGCCAACATGACAACATCATCCGCAAAGAGCAGAGATGAAATCGTGTGGTCCCCAAACCTGACCCCCTCCGGCCCCTGGCTGCGCCTAGAAATTCTGTCCATAAAAATTATGAACAGAACCGGCGACAAAGGGCAGCCCTGCCGGAGTCCAACACGCACCGGGAACAAGTCTGACTTACTGCTGGCAATACGAACCAAGCTCCTGCTCCGGTCGTACAGGGACCGGATAGCCCTTAGCAAAGGGCCCCGGACCCCATACACCCGGAGAACCCTCCACAGGCCGCCGCGAGGGACACAGTCGAATGCCTTCTCCAAATCCACAAAGCACATGTGGATTGGTTGGGCGAACTCCCATGAGCCCTCCAGCACCCTGTAGAGGGTATAGAGCTGGTCCAGTGTTCCACGACCGGGACGAAAACCACACTGTTCATCCTGAATCCGAGGTTCTACTATCGGCCGGATTCTCCTCTCCAGTACCCTGGCATAGACTTTCCCAGGGAGGCTGAGAAGTGTGATCCCCCTATAGTTGGAGCACACCCTCCGATCCCCCTTCTTGAAAAGAGGGACCACCACCCCGGTCTGCCAGTCCAAAGGTACTGTCCCCGACCGCCACGCGATGTTGCAAAGGCGTGTCAGCCAAGACAGCCCCACAACATCCAGAGACTTGAGGTACTCAGGGCGGATCTCATCTTGCCACCGAGGAGTTTCTTGACTACCTCGGTGACTTCAGCTTGGGTGATGGACGAGTCCGCCTCCAAGCCCTCAGCCTCTGCTTCCTCAATGGAAGACGTGACGGCGGGATTGAGGAGATCCTCGAAGTATTCCTTCCACCGTCCGGTGATATCCCCAGTCGAGGTCAACAGCTGCCCACCTCCACTGTAAACAGCATTGGTAGGGCACTGCTTCCCCCTCCTGAGGCGCCGGACGGTTTGCCAGAATCTCTTCGAGGCCGACCGATAGTCCTTCTCCATGGCCTCACCGAACTCCTCCCAGGCCCGAGTTTTTGCCTCCACAACCACCCGGGCTGCAGTCCGCTTGGCCCGTCGGTACCCATCAGCTGCCTCAGGAGTCCCACAAGCCAACCAGGCCCGATAGGACTCCTTCTTCAGCTTGACGGCATCTCTTACTTCCGGTGTCCACCACCGGGTTCGGGGATTGCCGCCTCGACAGGCACCGGAGACCTTACGGCCACAGCTCCGAGTGGCCGCGTTGACAATGGAGGTGGAGAACATGGTCCACTCGGACTTAACATCTCCAGACTCCCTCGGGATCTGGTCGAAGCTCTGCCGGAGGTGGGAGTTGAAGATCTCTCTGACAGGAGATTCGGCCAAACGTTCCCAACAGACCCTCACAGTACGTTTGGGTCTGCCGAGTCTGTCCAGCTTCCTCCCCCGCCATCGGATCCAACTCACCACCAGGTGGTGATCAGTTGACAGCTCCGCCCCTCTCTTCACCCGAGTGTCCAAGACATACGGCCGGAGGTCAGATGAAACGACCACAAAGTCGATCATCGACCTCCGGCCTAGGGTGTCCTGGTGCCATGTGCACTGATGGACACCCTTATGCTTGAACATGGTGTTTGTTATGGACAAGCTGTAACTAGCACAGAAGTCCAATAACAGAACACCACTCGGGTTCAGATCAGGGGGGCCGTTCCTCCCAATCACGCCCCTCCAGGTGTCACTGTCGCTGCCCACGTGGGCGTTGAAGTCCCCCAGTAGAACGACGGAGTCCCCAGTCGGAGCACTTTCCAGCACCCCTCCCAGAGACTCCAAGAAGGCTGGGTACTCTGCACTGCCGTTTGGCCCGTAAGCACAAACGACAGTGAGAGACCTATCCCCGACCCGAAGGCGTAGGGAAGCGACCATCTCGTTCACCGGGGTGAACTCCAACACATGGCGGCTGAGCTGGGGGGCTATAAGCAAACCCACACCAGCCTGCCGCCTCTCACCATGGGCAACTCCAGAGTGGTGAAGAGTCCAAGCCGTGCGTAGAGGTGATCCCAACTATCTCTAGTCGGAATCTCTGAACCTCACGCACAACCTCAGGCTCCTTCCCCGCCAGAGAGGTGACATTCCATGTCCCTAGAGCTAGGTTCCGCGTCCAGGGTTGTCTAGGCCCCCGCCTTCGACTGCCGCCCGATCCACTTAGCACCGGCCCCTTATGGTCCCTCCTGCAGGTGGTGGGTCCACAGGAGGGTGGCCCCACGTCGCTCCTTCGGGCTGAGCCCGGCCGGACCCCATGGGGGGAGGCCCGACCACCAGGCGCTCGCATACGAGCCCCAACCCCGGGCCTGGCTCCAGGGTGGGGCCCCGGCTGCGCCATACCGGGCGACAGTATTTATATATATATATATATAAATCTCATTACAGTCAACAATTGTACCCTGTCAAAGCCAATTTTGTACCATTTTTGAAGGGTCCATTTTTGTACTGTTAAATAAAGGTACAAAATTGTCACCACAGGTACAAGACTGGTCTCTTAAGGTACAAATCACAAGGGTACAAATATGTACCCTATGCCAAGGGTACAATATTGTACCCTTGAGGGTACAGCCCCAGTGACAAGCCATTGTACCCCTAAAGGTACAATTATGTACTTTATTTTCTGAGAGTGTACGCCTTTTTAACCGAAGTTAATTTGGGTGGGTTTCTCCATCCCCAACGTCCCTGACGAGAGCGTTGCTCTCCTTGGCTGTGAACCGCTCCTGGCGCGCGCCTGGCAAATCCGCCGTTATAATAGGAATCCGCTTTAGAACAAGTGCGCCTGCTCTTAAAGGGAATGTGAGATGACGCTCTGATTGGATTATTTCACGTTACGCCCAAACCACACCTATGAATAATGAAGCTACTTCAGACCAACCTATTTTAGATTTGCGCCTGGCGCAAGAGTCATTTATCCCGCCGGGAAAATAGCAACAGCGCCAAGACCCGCCCACAAAGTCATTTGCGCTTTGACACTTGCGTTTCAGATTGTTAAAATAGGGCCCAGAGTGTGACCACATTAACAGCGGTTTTATATTTCCTATGACCAGGTTTAACTGGCAGGAGGCGCTTCCCTTAAACTAAAAACCTCTGATATTGTGAAGCTGGTAATAAGTGAAGCTGGTAATGCTGTTTGTTTTAATTTAATGTCTAGAGATTTAATGTCTTCTTTTATCTTCAGTTGATTTCATCTAAGGATGTGGCTGAAGTTGTTGTGGCAAATTCATAGTTCTTTTTGGTTCAGATCTCAAAGAAGTTTCTCAGAGTCGAGGTTCCAGGTCAGAAGAATTAAATTTATTGACAAGCAACAAAGTGAGAAACCGGCTGGCCATCCGGACATCTGAAGTTACATTGGCCAGTGTTCATGTCTTATACTTTTTTCATATCATCAAGTCTCCAATGGATACTCTCAAATCTATCTCTTCCCCTCTGTCACGCCTGGTGACCTTGGCACAGTTGGACATGTCTTCTCCCAGTAGGCACAGTACGTCAATGTGACGTCAGGAAGATGTATTTTAAAGTCACCATGATGGTGTTTAGTGTTTGCTTTAGTTGGACTCTTGACCCTTGATTTCTTAGTATAAAATTTTCTCTGGCTGCTATAATTGTGTGTTTTTAAAGCACAATTGTTGTGGCAAAATAGTTTAGAGAAACTGAAATCAGGTGATATTGATGAATCCCTGATCTTATTCAGTGTCTGTTTTGATTATAAAGGACTGTGTATTTTTAATGTTTTATAAAAAGCCATTTAATTTTACAGCATGAGAGCAATGTTGTTTACCAAATAATATAGAGGATTTTAAAAACATTTAGTGCATTAAACTTTTCTCTCTACATTATTACTTAGCCATCAAGAATCAGTGTATGACTCTCATCAGTGGTGACAATCAATGAAATGCTTCATGCTGCAGTGCATGCTGGGTACCACCAATCAAAACTCACCCTTATCTCCCAGCATGCATTGCGGCATTAATAAATTATGCAGCTGGATTCTTTGTAGCTTGTTTTATGCTAAGAGTTGATCTGATTATCTGGACATTTTGTTTGATTGTCACCATTGTTGAGATTCATATGCTGTTTCTTGATGTCTGTGTGCATCTAAGTACTGGCATAGATGAAAGGTTTTTGTGCGCTAAATAGTTTTTAATAACCAAGTATTTTATTAACAACATTGCTTGATATGCTGTAGAAACAAATTACTTCTATTATGAATAAAATAATATTAAAAGCTCAATCCTATATAATCAAAGCATTAGACACTGAATAAGATCAGGGATTCAGGCAATTACATGATGTAATCAGGCAATCATCATCATCATCATAATCATAATCAGCCAACATCACCTGATCTCATGGCTTTTTTTTGCTACAACAATTGTGCTTTATAAACACTCAATTATAGCAGCCAGATATATTTTTATATTAAAGAGACAAGGGTCAAGAACACAACTAAAGCAAATGCTAACCACCATCATGGTGACTTTAAAATACAAAATATGATTTCATTAAACCGAAAATTAAATAAAGTAAATCTGGTTAGTTTTAAGTGAAGCTGGTAATAAGTGTACAGCCATGCATTTCACCTTTTTGTCTGGTTTATTCCAACCAAAATTCAACGATTGCCCAATGTTGGAGCTTGACGTTAAACAAACGTTGGGTTTAGACGTCAACCCGATTTTCATTTTCAACCAAAATCCAACGTCTGACCGACGTTGTAGTCTATATCCTGTGCCTGCTGGGCTTTATTGGTCAAACCTCACATAATGGTGCTTTGTTTCATACAGTATTTTGACACTTTGCATTTCTTATGCATACTGGGTACTTTTCCATTCTCTCATCCTTTTCAGACCTATTTTTTCATGCTTGTCATTTTCATTGCATCATACTTGGACATGAATCAAGGGAAAATTCTCCAACAAAGTCAGTTGTAGTTCTTGTGTTTCTACATTGATAAGCTTATTCAGGTGTGTTTGGTTGGAACTAAACTCTGCAGGAAAGTGGATCTCCTTGTCCAGAGTTCAGGAACACTGGTTTATTGTCATAAATACTACAAATGTTGATCTTACACCAATGATCTCCTGTCTACCAACATATTTTGTGGTTCAAGATTTTCCAAATTTAATATTTACTTTTCTTCCTGTGAAATAATGGCAGATCTGAATCGAGTTTTTGCCATGGATTCATCTGCAGAAACCCACTATGGACCACATAAACATTGTGATTCTGATTCATCAGACAGCATGGGTAAGAAAACAGGTTTATTACTTATAATCAGAGATGTGCAGAGAGTTCATCAGACGCAGAGGCTCAAATGTAAAATAGGGGCGTATATAATTTGTTTATTTTTTGGAACGTTTTATAATATGCAATTAAACAAATAACCTGTGATTTCTTAATTCTCGTTGACCTTTATTCAACTTACAAACATATAACATGCTAGAAACAATAGGAACTGCAATAATGATATAATCCTATACTCTCAAGTATTTGCTTATTTGTTTTTGTTTTTTTAATTTTTGGCTGGGCAGTGTATCTCTTCATGAGATTTTTCTCTGGGAATTCCATTACATTTAAAATGATCCTCTTCATTATGTTATGTTCATTATGTCTTTGATATGAGTTTGATGAAATGTTATGTGACATGTTGTCATATATATAAAGATTGTATCATATTCTTATATATTACAAATTAATACAGAGCTTTATTATTTGATTTTAGGTCAAAAATCAGACATGGATCCAAATGCACAATTAAACTTAATTTTACTAGGGAAAACAAAAGCTGGGAAGAGTGCAGCAGGGAACACAATACTTGGACAAAAAGCTTTTGTGTCAAAGAAAAGCTCCAATTCAATCACTCAAAATGTTGCTGTTGAATCTGGAACTGTTGATGGGTTTCCAGTCACTGTTTATGACACACCAGGATTATTCAATACACACATGAGTGACGAAGAGATTCTGCAGATGATAAATGAAAAGGTTCTTCAGAGATGTGTGTTTCTGCTGGTCATCAAAGCTGACAGATTCACTGAAGAAGACAGAAAAACTGTAGAGAAGATTGAGGAGCTGTTAGGAGAAGAGAGCTTGAAGAAAACCTGGATTCTCATCACCAGAGGAGACGAACTGGAGGAAGAAAACATGACAATACAAGACTTCCTTGATGAAACTGAACCACTGAAGAACCTCATTCAGAAATATGATCAGAGATACCATGTGTTCAACAACAAGAAGAGAAGACATACTGACCAGGCTAGATTACTACTTGCAAAAATTTTACAGAGATCTTCAGGAGTAAAGTGTGAGTATTCTTAAAATCAGTTATTAAAATGTTTTAAAGTGTTTGGTTAAAATTTGTGCATCTTAATTAGGGCTGGGCGATTTAAATCGCGATATTGTTATGCGCGTCTCGTCAGTAAAGCCGGTTCCTTGATTAGTAGTAAATCGCCTTCACCTGCTTTCAGATGGAGCGGCATTTACTACAAAGAGCCGTAGTTAACTGACAAGCTGAGCCATATCGCATCAAAATCGCGGACGTATCGCCAGCGATATTTAATGCGATATGGCTCAGCTTGTCAGTTAACTACGGCTCTTTGTACACACTCAAGAGTGTTTAAGATAATGAGATAATTAAGTGATTAATTTAGTGATTGAACATTATTGAAGACACCTGATATTAACAAGCAGGATCACTGAAGGAGAAAATCTCAAATTGTAAGCCACCGTTATGGCGATCAATGGTTGCTTTAGTTGGGCTTTAGACCATATGTTTACTTTAGATTTTGTTTGGCTGTTATATCTGAATTATAATTGCAGTTGAACAAAGAAAAAAAGTGATCTGGTGGTGTTGGTTATATTATGACAATCATCATTTGAACTTGATCACTGATCTCATTAAAATCCTTCTTTCTGACTTCGATTTATGTTGTTGGTTAAAGCATAACTGTGAATCTGCATAAATGCCCAGAATTATTTATAATATAAATGATTTCTTACAAAAAAAAAATCATTCTTTTAGGCACACACAGATATCAAGATTCAGTCTATGCATCTCAACAATGGTGAGGAGCAGAATATTCAATTAGGAAAAGTAAATTACATAGACAATTCAGATCATAATTTATTCATACCGCAATGCATGATGGGAGCCATTAATGAGTTGTGATTGGTGGCGTGGCAGCCACTGCAACATGCTTTATTATTGTCACCATTGTTGAGATTCACAGGCTGATTATTGATGTCTGGGTGTTAAATAGATTTATCTGAATGTCTTTTCATCAGAACAATGTTTATTACATATTTTGAATTGTAAGTAAAGTACTGATAATCATAGGCTGAAGAAATACAAAACTGTTGCTAACAAGTTAAACCAAACTATTTTAATAAGTTTCCTTTTTAAGATCACAGCATGATTATGTCAAAACATAACCAACACTATAAGATAACATTTTACTTTGCTCATTTAACTGTTATAAATCAATAACAGCAGACAAACAACAGTAAATATTAAAGTAAACATATAATGGTCTAGAGCCCAACTAAAGCAAGCACCCATCACCTTAATGGTAACTTACAATTTGTGAACTTGTTAACATCAGGTGTCTTCAATAATGCTCAATCATCACTAAATTAATCACTTAATTATCTCCTCAGCCCTAAATGCCACTCCATCTGAAAGCAGGTGATGGCGATTTACTACTAATCAAGGGAACCGGCTTTACTGATGAGACGCGCATAACAATATCGCGATTTAAATCGCCCAGCCCTAATCTTAATGTTGGCAAACTATTGTGTGTCTCACAATGTATATTATATGTAGGGCTGGGCGATTTAAATCGTGATATTGTTATGCGCATCTCGTCAGTAAAGCCGGTTCCTTGATTAGTAGTAAATCACCATCACCTGCTTTCAGATGGAGCGGCATTTACTACACAGCAAAAACTCCAGTGTTAAATTAACACTCAAGAGTGTTAAAGTTAGAGATAATTAAGTGATTAATTTAGTGATGATTGAGCATTATTGAAGACAACTGATGTTAACAAGCAGAATCACTGAAGGAGAAAATCACAAATTGTAAGCCACCGTTATGGTGATGGGTGTTTGCATTAGTTGGACTCTCAACCCTTAAACATTCACTTTACATTTTGTTTGTCTGCTGTTATTGATTTATAACAGTCAAATGAACAAAGAAAAGTGTGATCTGATAGTGTTGGTTATGTTTTGACATAATCATACTGTGATCTGAGAAATTAAACTTTTTGAACTAGTTTGGTTTAACTTGTTAGCAGAGGCGTCGTCAGCTGATTTTGCTGGGGCTTCAGCCCCGAATGTTTTTTGAAAAGTTGACTGACAAATATGAAACTGGACAATAGCCTATGTAAACCCCCGAAATCATAAGTTGCCTTATTTCATTGTGCTTTGGCTTTGCTGCTGTCTCTGACTAGTGATTGTTGAAATCTGTCTCTGCAGACGCACCACGTGAGTGATTAGATCCTAGAATATCTCAGAGATTTGCGCAACAGCAAACAATCTCACAGCAATTAAAAAAAAAAAAGAAGAAATAACGCAGTCAGCAGCGCCACACAGTCCTCTGTCAGACCAGATGTTGTCAGGCTATATGTCAGTAAAACTCAGAAAAACGAACTTTCCTGTCGTATCAGCCGTGTGCTCGCAGCGTGCACTCTTCAATATCAAGCACAAATGCGCGCCCTGTATCCCGCAAAAGAAACTACAAGCATGTAACGTTGTGTTCTGTCGTCAATTAAGTATTGAAATAACCAAAAGGGAGATTAAAGCTGCGTCATTTTTCATTATTAATATTCTAACATTTTATCAATATTGCAAAGTCATCAAAACTGACTCGTGTCATAAAAAAAAATTAGTGACCAAAAATGTGAAAAATACATCAATGATCGTTCTTGATATTCTTTTAACTATAAGCAACCCAATTTGTCTAGATCTGTAATATTATTTCCTTTGTATAATGAGCTTGTCTTTGTTTTAAATTATATTGTATTTTTATTTATTGTGAGTGTTAACTGCTGCACAGTAGTGTGATTTAGTCAGCTTGATTAACATTATTACAATGTAGGCCTATTCCTATTTAACACAGATGTTCTTCGCTAATTACAGAAACTAAAAGTAAAATATTTATATACAAGTATAAATATTTATAAAATAAACAAAAAGATTGCACTGGTGTTTGATTGAAATGTAGCCTTACATCTATGCAAAATAATCCTTGAAAGATTTCTCATTTAAGGCCATTCCTGTTTGGAATATGTGATTGTGTATTGTCAACAATAAGCAGAAACATTCTGCATTTCCGTTTTGTACTGTGGATCATTCATTTAAAAATGTATCCTCATTCTCATGTTTAAGAATCTGTTATCTGCTTGACAAATAATTTATGCTGCTGCCCACTTACATGCTTTTAAAGCTATTGTTATCCAATTATTTTTGGCCTTCAAACACCTTAAAATGCACATATGTAGGGCCTAGAAATCCAAATTTTCTCAGGGGAGCATGCCCCCGAACCCCCCTAGCTACCTCACATTTGAATGCGCGTGTCTGTGGGATAATGTGGGCTGGTGTGGCTGCCCCCTGCATATAGATCTACAATATATATTATTCTCTTTAGCGAATCATGTTATCTTGTAACCCACCCCCAGCCCCTGATGTTTCGGGCTCAGCCCCTGATGTTTTTAAAACCTAGAAACGCCCCTGCTTGTTAGCAGCAGCTTTGTGTTTCTACAGCATATGATTATCAGTGTTTTTCTTATAATCCAAAATATTTAATAAACATTGTTCTGATCAAAACACTTTCAAATGAATTTATTTACAAACACAGACATCAATAATCAGCCTGTGAATCTCAACAATGGTGACAATAATAAAGCATGTTGCAGTGGCTGCCACCAATCACAATTCATTAATGGCTCCCATCATGCATTGCGGTATGAATAAATTATGATCTGAATTGTCTATGTAATTTACTTTTCCTAATTGAATATTCTGCTCGTCACCATTGTTGAGATGCATTGACTGAATCTTGACCTCTGTGTGTGCCTAAAAAAGAAGTTTTTTTTTTTACTTTTAAGAAATCCTTTATATTACATCTAAAATTCTGATATTTATACATAATCACAGTTATGCTGTAACCAACAACATAAATCAAAAACATAAAGTTCAAATGATGATTGTCTTAATGTAACCAACAACATCAGATCACTTTTTTTCTTTGTTCATCTGGCAGTTATAACTCAGATACAGCAGCCAAACAAAATTTAAAGTTAATAATATAATGGTCAAGAGTCCAACTAATGCAAACACCCATCGCCATAACAGTGGCTTACAATTTGTGATTTTCTTCTTCAGTGATTCTGCTTGTTAACATCAGGTGTCTTCAATAATGCTCAATCATCACTAAATTAATCACTTAATTATCTCATTAACTTAAACACTCTTGAGTGTGGACTCATATACACTCCCAGGAGTGTTAATTTAACACTGGAGTTTTTGCTGTGTACAAAGAGCCGTAGTTAACTGACAAGCTGAGCCATATCGCATTAATTATCGCTGGCGATACGTCCGCGATATTAATGCGATATGGCTCAGCTTGTCAGTTAACTACGGCTCTGTGTAGTAAATGCCGCTCCATCTGAAAGCAGATGATGGTGATTTACTACTAATCAATTAACCGGCTTTACTGACGAGATGCGCGTTACAATATCACGATTTAAATCGCCCAGCCCTAATTATATGATTGTGATAAGAGATGCACGATACCACTTTTTTCAGAACGAGTCCGATATCGATACTTTCATTTTTGGTACTCGCCGATAACGATGCCGATGCCGATGCCGATACCGATACCTGTATTTTCCCTGCATGTGTAATTTATAAATGTAGTGAAACCAAAAAAAAAATTTTTTTTTTTTTTTTATCAAATATATAGTTCTTTCAGTTTTTTTCATGCTTAATTAATCCTGCTTAAATGCATTTGTATGAGCTTCTGTAACTTTCACTGTTGAGTCTATTGCTCTATCATATTTTATCTTTCATTTAATAGCACAGCACATTTAGAGCAGCTCCAGCAGGGCTCAGTGCACCAGTGCAATATCAATTCTTTATTCCAATTTTACCAGTCCAACTACCAGCCCGATTATTGTGAATTCAAAACATTATTAAAGACATTTACGCAGTCAGTAACAAAATAAGAACAAATAAACAAATTACAAATAGCAAGAATACAGTGGGTATAGAAAAGAATCACCCCCCTTTAAAATAATCACATTTTGTTGCTTTGCAGCCTGAAACGAAAACGCTATATTTACAACTTATAACATCCAAGTGAAAGATATAATACCAACTTGTCAGAAAAAAAAAATTACAAATTAAAAAACAGAATCACTGAGTTGGAAAAAGAATCACCCCCCTCCTAAAAATGACTTGTAAACCCAACCAGATGTAGTTAATCACCTTCTCAATTGCAAACAAAGCCAATTGACTTTCAACTGTGATCAGCTGTGGTCATTTTGATTAGCTCAGCATGGAACAAGCTTTTCCTGAAGCATTTCAGGCTACGTTTACACGTGGATATTTTCATAAATGGACATTTCACCCCTCTTCGTTTTCAAAAATAACATTGTGCACACAAACCTGTGTATATGCATAGACAGTTTGTGTATATGCTGACAAGAGCACGCCAAACCTGTAGGTGGCAGTGTAACGAGAAGCTCAAGCCCACGTTAGCCAATCAGAATCCCGAAAATAGTCACATTCTGTGACGTCGCTGCCTAAAACTCAGTTTTTTCTCAGTTTACATGCAAACGTGCAAACAAAGTTCTGTCAGGACCACTACCATCAAATACGATTGACAGTTAGCATAAAGTTTGGATTGGCGGTATGGTTCCGTTCTGGGCGAGAACTCCCTGCGCATCCATGCAGCCTAGCATGGATAAGAGCAGGGAGAGTAGAAATAACCCCCCAAAACAAAACCATATGCCAATATCCCCCAACCCAACTGACAGCACAATCTGGATGCTTTTGTAGTTACCTGAGTGAGCCAAGGCAACAAGCATGTTGCCAATACCTGAAAAGCTTGAGCAACAGAATGCTACCAACAATACCAGAAAGCCTTAAGCAACAAGTATGTTGCCCTTACCTAGATGGCCTAAACGAGTATGTTGCCAATACCCACATAAGCTATAGCAACAAGCATGTTGTCAATACCCTAAATGTTTAGCAGTAAACATGCATATTGCAATGAATGACATACCACCTGAAATGAAGAAGTGAAAATTGAGAAATCAAAATGAATCAGCTGCTTGCTTGTTGTATATCCACAGTCCAGTTCCAGTTTCTTTGAGTGACGCCTGTGAGCTAGAGATGAGAGATGGGGATTTAATTATTTATTTATTTTATTACCTTTTTCATTGGAAATAAGTACTGAAGTACACAATACTGAAGTAATCCTGGTGGAAACTTCTGGTTCACACAGAATTAGCAACACATCATTAATACAGCTGGATGGTTTAATGTAACAAGCGGGATGCTAATGCTTGGATATATTTAGTCACAAATATGTAGATTTGAACAAATTCCAATCACTAGACAAGTTATTTGTTGACGTACACTGCGCACACTGTTACTTGTCAATGATGTTATACCTTGTTATACTTGGTTGTAGTTTACTACAAAAAATATACATATACACATTTTGTTATTATATTTTTTACACACTACACCCACCACGACTGAGGCTGATAGAATGGTTACATCCTGATGTTAGAGGCATATGTTGAGCACTATAGATCCAATCTAATGGGGGAAGCATCACCCCAAGCTGGAGCAAGCAAGGACACATTGCAACAAGCGTGTTGCTGTAGCCAATTTAACAATTGTATGGGATCTATTGGGGGAAGCTACACCCCTAGCGGCAGCAAATTCTGATACAACAAGCATGTTGTATAATCGCGGAACTATTGCTAAAACTAGTGTAGTTTGGCGGGGGAAGCATACACCCAAAGCAATAGTTCCGACTAGCGCCAAGAAAACTGATACAAGCATTTTGTAGAAATCACAGAACTTATTCCTTAACTAGTGTAGTTTGGCGGGGGAAGCATACACCCAAAGCAATAGTTCCGACTAGCGCCAAGAAAACTGATACAAGCATTTTGTAGAAATCACAGAACTTATTGCTTAACTAGTGTAGTTTGGCAGGGGAAGCATACACCCTACAGCAATAGCTCCAACTAGCGGCAAGAAAACTGATACAACTAGCATGTTTGTATAACCATAGGACTAGTATTAAAACTAGTGTAGTCCGGTCGGAGAAGCATATCGGTACACCCTCTAGCTCTAAATCAGATGCAGTGCACAGCTAAGCAATGAAATACAGTGTGCTTCCTCATTCATGAACATGATTTCTGCTACCGTCCTACGGATTCCTTAGGCTGTGGAGGTGAAGATGACGACTCCCATGATTCCACACTCCTTCACAGGACCATCAAGCTACGATGTTGTTAGTGTTGAATACCAGACCTCTGCGGTGAATGTACCGTGTATTTTGCACAAGTATGTTACCGATATCTAGATAGCTTTAGCCACAAGCATGTGGTAACTTTAACACAGCATGTAGCAATAATCAGAAAAATAGAATAAAGAACAGGCATTTTTCCAATGCATAGCATTGAACATGTGATATATATAATATAACATATGATAGCATAAACAACGCTTGATTACTACAGCATGTTGCTGAGGACAGTATGCACAAAATACTAGAAGCCGAAGTAACAAACATATATTCGATAATATTGTACTAGCAACCACCATACAGTACTGATAGCAATGTTGCTGAAATTACAGCATATTACTGATGCCTGAAAATTTAGCACAGCATGTGACAATGACACTAGGTATAAGCCTAAAACAAAGCCATGTTCCAAATTACAACTGGGCTAAATAACCTTAAAAGTAAAATAACCATGTTTTCAATAGCAACTAACATCTTTTAAAGCAAGCGTTTTTTTTTTAATAGCCACTAGATTGCCTTAGAACAAGCAATTTCAATATTTTTTTTTTTATTTTTTTTTATATATATACACAGCTTAAATTATACCACCATGTTGAATAACTTCAAGCCACACGTATAGCATTAGCAACAAGCATGTTGCCAATACCCTGATAGATTTTAGCAATGAGCATTAAAAAGGACTTAGCTTAGCTTTGTGAAGGCTTTCAGAGATGAATGGAGAATGAATCACGTCGAGTCCTGTGTCAATAATGCAGTGATGCGAGCAGCAATGCAGACTGAGTTCACTTCCAAATCAGGCAGCTTATGATCAAAGAGTAAATAAAATAAACCAGAACTGGACCTTATCTGAGCCACAACATCTGTGTATATTAAATATGGAGTCATCTCAGCCTTAATAAGTTAACAAACAGAATCACTGAAGGAAAGAAGAGAACAGAAAAAGAGACGAGCAGAAACACAAGAACTACAACTGACTTCAGACACAGTCTTAGATGAAATCCACTGAAGAGAAAAGAAGACATTAAATCTGTGAAGATCTCAGCAGAGGAGGATTAAACAACTCCACAAACAGCATTACCAGCTTCACTTATTACTAACCAGACTGACTTTATTTCTGTCAGACGTCTACAGAAGTTTTATTGAGAATTAACAGAGGTTTAACTCTAATGTGTTTCATTTGAAGTCACCATAACAGTGATTAGTGTTTCCATTAGTTGGGTTCTTTAGGCACTGATGTTAGCCAATCATAACAATGGGCGTTAACACTGAACTCTTAAAGGGGAAACACCCCCAAAACAGACTGTTTGAATCAGAGGTTGAGAAACTGGGTGGGAAAAGGTCATAAATCACTCAATTTTAAAGATTTTTGTCCAAAAAACTATAGTAATACTATAATTGCACCTAAGGGAACATAATAAAAGAAAAGAAAAAACATGTAATGACCCCTATAAATGAGTTCAGTGATTCAGGTCAAATTATGATTATGTCCAAACATAACCAACTCCACCTGATCATCTTCTCTCTTTGTTCATTTCAGATACAACAGCCAAACAAAATCTAATGTTATCAGTTTAAGGGTCAAGAGCCCAACTAAAGCAAACAATGATCACCACAACGGTGTCTTAAAAAATTATATTTTCTCCTTCAGTGATTCTGCTTGTTAAACATCAGGTGTCTTCAATAATGCTCAATCATCACTCAATGAATCACTTAATTATCTCATTAAATTTAACAATCTTGATTGTTAATTTAACATTAATATTTTAACACTTTAACACTCTTGAGTCTGGAGCCAAATAAACTCCCAGGAGAGTTCATTTAACACTGGAGTTTTTGTTGTTATAATGATTTAATATCAGTAAATTGACTTACAAAACTTTTATTTCCTTTATTTCAAGGCTACTCAAATATAGTGATAAGTTAAAATCTACCTTAAATGATTAAGGTATCATTAAAACCTTAAATAAAAAAAAAGGTACTTAGCAGAGGCTGTCTTTTGATATTGTACCTTAACCTTTAAAAGAAACCGTATATATTTCTACCTTTTAATGCTTGGGGACATGTACCTTTTTGACCCTCAAAAAGGTACATATATGTACCTTGGGGACAGAAATGGACTCCTACTGTACCCCTATTTCTGACAGTGTACATACAGTATCAGTTAACGTTAATTATACATGCCTCATTTTACTTTCTTTGCTATTGACATTCGACTGAACTACAAACTTTCCACAGACATCTGTGAAAAAGGGATGCGCTCGACCAGCTTGCGCGTCTGTGCCGCTGCTCACTCAATCCACTGTGTGTTTTATCAGCTAGCCCACCTCAGCAGTGTGTTACTATATTTCATTTAATATTCCACTGATAAGATAAATTTACTTCATATATAGCTTTCTTTTTTATCCCCATTATACTCTCTGTTGTCCGTGTTTCTTTGTCTGGACACAAACACTGTACACACACTGCCTGGTATCGGTTGTGGGTATCAGAGCATTTTTCTGAGTACGAGGAGAACACAAGCTCAGTCAGTATCGGCCCGATACTGATACTGGTGCCGGCATTGGTGCATCCCTAATTGTGATCAGAGGTGGGTAATCCAGGGGCCAAAAAGTAAAAGTCCTGCCATATGTTTATTCCACCCATAAACTCAGTCATCTGATTTCACTAATTAGTTCTCTCTCCTGTCTGAATTAGCAAATCCAGGTGATTGGAACAAAATACTGAGGAGGACTTTTACTTTCTGAACCTGGACTTTACACCTCTGCATAGCAATGCCACATGTCAGCCAAGAGCAAAGAAATAAACCAGAACTGGACCTTATCTGAGCCAAAAATGGGTTGCTATCAGGGTTGTGTGGTTAAAACTTAGGACTGTTAAATGGAAAGTTGTTAGGTTCATCAATGTATTTCACCACGTATTGTCATGTTCTAAAGGACTGTAAATGACTTGCATGTGTTTTTCTTTCATATGTCATCAGGTGAAGAGAAACAGATTCCTGACAGCAGAGCAAAGGCTCACAATGAACCAGACACTCCTGTCTCCAGTCCCTCATCCAGACGGATTGTTCTTCTGGGTAAAACTGGTGTTGGGAAGAGTGCAGCTGGAAACACAATACTGGGACAGACAGAGTTTAACTCTGAGCAGAGAATGAATTCAGTAACCAGTGAATGTTCAGTGAAACATGCCACTGTTTCAGACAGACCTGTGTCTGTAGTTGATACTCCTGGATTCTTTGACACAAATGTGAAACCTAAAGAGTTAATGATGGAGATTTCGAGAAGTGTTTATATATCCAGTCCTGGACCGCACGCTTTTATCATTGCGTTCAGAGTAAATGACAGATTCACTGAACATGAACAGCAGATTCCTCAGCAGATTGAGATTATGTTTGGAGAGGGAGTGTTGAAATACTCCATCATTCTCTTCACTCATGGAGATCAGATGAAAAGTAAATCCATAGAGGAACTCATTGAGGAGAACAGAAGATTAAGAGATCTAGTTCAGCGGTGTGGAGACCGATATCACGTCTTCAACAATGAAGATGAGAATAACAGAGATCAGGTGAATGATCTACTGAAGAAGATTGACACAATGATAGAGCAGAATGGAGGAGGACACTACAGTAATCAGATGTATGAAGATGCTCAGAGATTCAGACAAGAGGAAGAAGAGAGGAGACAGAGAGAAGAAGAACAGAGAAAAGAACAAGAGTCAGAGAGAATCGGATCAAAGATAGAAATTAAGAGATCTGAACTGGAAAGACTTAAAGCAGAGGAACAGAGAGATATCGAAAGAGTAAGGAAGGTGAATAAGAATGAGCTAGAAGCTCATAAACTGTCTAATATAGAAATAATGGAAAACCCTGAATTTAAACAGTTTTACAAGAAGCATGAGTCCCAATGGAATCTAGCAAGTTTTGCACTAGGTCATACAGCTACTCTTGAATTTATTGGTGCATATATTAGTGCCTTTACTGGTGCAGTTTTTGGTGCCACTGTTGGGCTTGCTGCTGATGCTGTTGGCGCTGCTGGTGCAGTTGTTGGTGTTGCTGCTGATGCTGTTGGCGCTGTTGGTGCCGCTGTTTGGAAGTTGTTTGGCTTATAAGTTAGACTTAGACGTGAGAATAGTTCTGGTGGCCCACAGATCTAGGAGACCCAAACCCTTGAGACTATCCACTCTCCAACCCTGGTGTATGGCTTAATCAGGCCAGAGATTCTGGGCCCCCTGGCAAATATCTTTGTCCTCCATCATGAAAATGATCAATATTATTCCATTATCTAGTTTGTTTTAACTTTTTTGGTGACGTTTATCTGTATGTTTTTCATTTTCTAAATTTTTTTGTTTTCTGAGTGACATACACAAAAGTAATGACTGACAACTCCAAAACTATAGCATGGAGAGTCAAAATGTGCTTATCGTTTCATAAAAAAATGAATAAAAAAAATGTTTAAAAAAATTACATTTGAACATTCTCATGCTGAGAAACAAACAAAAAAATACTGATAAAAAAGAGTAGATGTTAAAAAATGCTGATTTGCATCTCGCCAAGATAAGCACCACCAACTAAGATGTAGCTTTACAGCAGAGTTGTATAGTCCAGGGGTCAGAAAGTAGAAGTCCTGCCATATGTTTATTCCACTCATGTACTCAGTCAGCTGATTTCTATCTCCTGTCTGAAAAACTGCTAATTAGCAAATCCAGGTGATTGGAACAAAATTCTGAGGAGGACTTTTACTTTCTGAACCTGGACTTTACACCTCTTAAGAGAACAGAAAAAGAGACGAGCAGAAACACAAGAACTACAACTGACTTCAGCCACAGCCTTAGATGAAATCAACTGAAGAGAAAAGAAGACATTAAATCTGTGAAGATATCAGCAGAGGATTCAACACTACATAAACAGCGTTACCAGCTTCACTTATTACTAACCAGGGATGCATTTCCCGAAAGCATCGTTGGCCAACTATGGTCGCAGGTTCCGTCGTTACCAATAGAGTTCAATGGACATTGCGATGAACTTGCGACCATAGTTGGCCAACGATGCTTTCGGGAAACGCACCCCAGACTGACTATTTCTGTTAGAACTCCTTATTGAGATGTTTAATTTGAAGTTACCATAACAGTGATTAGCGTTTCCATTAGTTGGGCTCTTAACTCTTCTTATGTTTTTTGTCTTTTTTGGCTGCTGTGTCATTGTGTTTGTGAAACACATTTGCAGCAGCAAAGAAAGCTTAATTTAATCAGGGCAGGTGATGTTGGTTACATGTTGATGGCTTTATAATTATGATGCAATTGCCTGAATCATTGATGTAATTTGTATAGTAAAATTGTTTTGTTCAATTAATATATTATCATAAACCCTGTGTTACTGCAGCATGAGATCAAGCAGTATTATAGCTATCAGGTTAAATATTTTAACAAACATGAGCACCAAAATTTTGTTGCGTGCACAACTATCATCATGCTGTTAGGCAGTAGCACCCCTGCGCTAGGTGTGCCCCTCCCCCTACAACTGTTCTGTCTCGCGGAGGAGCTAATTTGTGTGCATCTGTGTGAAACACGCATAGGAAAAAAAGAACGACAGAAAGAACGGCGACTCGGCTCCCATCGTTCATGTTTATGAGCCGTTCAAAAGAATCGGTTCATTCGCGAACGTCACAACTCTAAGTACTGCTGTATCTCATACTGCAATAACTCAGGGTTTGTGATGTGAAAATATCAATGGAACACAATTGTTAGATTTAAAAAGCGTCAGTGGAGCAGGATACTTCATGATGATTATAAGACCATCATTAGGTACCCATCATCACCTGATCTCATTTCACTTTAGCTTTCTTTGCTGCTGCAAAAGTGTTTAACAAACACACTGTCACAGCGGCCAGAAAAGACAAAATATATAATCAGAGTTAAGAGCCCAACTAATGGAAACACTAATCACTGTTATAGTGACTTCAAATAATATTCAATAAAACTTCTGTAGACGTCTGACAGAAATAAAGTCAGTCTGGTTAGTAATAAGTGAAGCTGGTAATGCTGTTTGTGGAGTTGTTTAATCCTTTCTCTTCAGTTGATTTCATCTGAGACTGTCTGAAGTCAGTTGTAGTTCTTGTGTTTCTGCTCGTCTCTTTTTCTGTTCTCTTCTTTCCTTCAGTGATTCTGCTTGTTAACTTATTAAGGCTGAGATGACTCCATATTTAATATACACAGATTTTGTGGCTCAGATAAGGTCCAGTTCTGGTTTATTTCTTTACTCTTGGCTGACATGTTGTCAGAGGTGTAAAGTCCAGGTTCAGAAAGTAAAAGTCCTGCTCAGAATTTTGTTCCAATCACCTGGATTTGCTAATTAGCAGTTTTTCAGCCAGGAGATAGAAATCAGCTGATTGAGTTCATGGGTGGAATAAACATATGGCAGGACTTGGACCCTGGACCCCTGGACTATACAACTCTGCTTTACAGTAACCTATTTGTCTCTATCCATTTACGCTTCATTCCACATGGTGATGTGAATATCCTTCTATCTGGTGTTAATGGCTGAAGTATATTTCCTGGAGCATCAGCACACACAATGGCTGTTAAATAATTTTGTATTGTTATTTATTTATTTTATGTCATTAAAGTCCTTAAATGTTCGCCGGTTCCTGCCTTCTTCTTCCTGGGTTTCGGCACCAGTGTGACGCAGTTCATTGTTATGGGAAGAAGGAGGCAGGAACCAGCAAACATTTAAAGTCTTTAATGACAAATAAATAACAAAACTAAAGTAAAAGATTGTGATTATTATAACACTTTTTTGTGATGAGTATGATCTTACTTTTTCTTTGCTTTTTCTGCCACAACAATTGTGTTATACAAACACACACAGCAGCCAAAGAAAAGCTTACGCTAGAAGAGAGGGGACAAAGAAGTGCTCAACTAAAGCAAACACTGATCACCACAATGGAAATGAAAGAAATATCAACATCTAAACCTCTGTTAATTCTCACTAAGATCTTCTGTAGATGTCTGACACAAATTGTCAAAGCATCTGTATGTCTGTGATTAAGGGCAGCACAAGTGTCTGAGCCAGAAAGTCTTTCCTTCAGATCTGTTTTTTCTCACGATCCAAACATGTGTGATTTATGTTCATGATTTTTGCACAAACTGTCTGTGAGTTGCTTTGCAATTAAAAATGGAAATTACATTGAAATAAACATGAGTTTTAATTTAATGCATCCTGAGAGTGTTTATTTGGTCCAGAAATAGTATAAATTATATCTAAAAGAGACCATAAATGATGTTGAAAATATGTCCACAATAGCCACATTTGAACTAGATTTTAACCTTGTACTGAGGGCCCATGTATGTCTATATCAGACGTGCAGAACATGTCATAAAAACTTTCATTCTGGCTTCTCAGTGGACGTCTTTTCAACGTATGACTTTTGTGACAAAGACGTTGTAAAGACATCTTTTGGACATTATTTTGCCTACACCATCGTTCACAAATAATGGAACTGATGTATGTATGTATAACTGATATATTTTTAGTTAATACACTCTAAAAAATGCTTGGTTGTGTTAACCCAATGTTGGGTCAAATATGGACTAACCCAACGTTGGGTTAAAAATTCAATTTAAAAATGGACAAACCCAGCCGTTGGTTTACATTTTTAATGTAACCAATGCAATTTGTCCATTTTTAAATTGCATTTTTGTCCATTTTTGATTTTGTCCAAAATGCAATTTGTCCAATTTTAAATTGCATTTTTTTAACCCAATGTTTGGTTAGTCTATATTTGACCCAACATTGGGTTAACACAACCCAGCAGTTTTTAGAGTGTAGGATATAGGATATCCACCTTATTCCTGCGCCCCATGATGTTTTGCGTGAATTATGGGTGTAACTTCCGTTAAGCTGTAAACAATCAGTGAAACGCTCGCTCTGAATGCAATACGTTAAAAAAGTGTCACAATGAGATGACATTATTCTACTTACCCTCCAACCATCGAACATTAAAAGGAAATTTAAAAGTGTAAAAGCATCAACAAGAGTAGCTATATAAGGTAGCTTGTGTCAAAATGATTTATGACCCCCTTGATTTATTGTTTTATGACATCTGTTTATGACAGGATGTTTGTTTATATGGGGGTTTTATGATCACCTGTTTGTTGACCTTTGACTGTGTGTGTGTTTCCGGAATTTTTATGGTTGTGTGTTTATAATTGTAATCTGCTTGGTGTGAGAGGAAACGTTTTTGCTGGAGGGGTGTTTTTATTATGGATAATGTTCGCAGAATGACGAAATTATGAATATGAAGAGATCTGTCATGGATTTTCAGATTTCACGGCCGCGTCCATAATGTCTGTGGGAGAATAAAAACGAAAATGGGTGAAGGAGAAATAGCATTGACATTAAAAAGCATATAAAATAACAGATATGTTGAATAAGATGTTAATATTATTAAGTATTTTAAAGTACGTTTTAAACGTGTTGAACTTTCTATAATGAGGAGATATTTATGCGTCTCTCTGGCTAAAGTCACAGTTCCTTAAATCATTCATATCAGATGAAATGTTACTAATGTTTTCCAGATTCTACAAAATAACCCATATGAAATATATGAAAGAATATGACATTTATTTATAATTATTTGTTTTAAATGCTTAAACAGTGTGAGGTGAAGTGTGTGCTTACAGTACTGCGCGCTCTGGCTGTCATGGGGTTATAGGCCGGGAGCCAGGTCCACTCCTCAGGATGTTTTTTGCTACCTTTTTTTCACTACACTGTTAGACCTTACCAGGTTTTTTTTACAGTAAAATACTGGCAACACTGTTGCCGGTAATTTACTGTTAATTGTACAGTTCTTTACTGTAATCTACAGTATGTTACTGTGAAAATGCACAAAAACTCGAGTTAACTAATTTCACTTGCAGAAACCGACTGTCTTAAATTAACCAACTGTCATTTAAAATAGTTAAAAAAGATTCACCTGTATCAATAAAAGAAGGAATTTCCTATCCATTATTTCACTGAGTGTACTGCAGATTTTTTTACAATCATATTTACATTCACTTATTTTAATTTTGTAAAACATTCTTTTCTTTTTCCTATTAATTTTAGTTACTTGATTTCATTTGCAAAAGACGTACCAATCTTCCCAGTTCTGTTTGCTGTACCCTTTGCCACATCTCTCTCAAACATAATGTTTTTCAACTTATTAACAATCCATGGTGTCCTGTAACATTCTTCACTGTACATTTTTTCTATGTGGATGTTTGTCCAACAAAGGGTAAAATAATCTTTCAAATGCTGACAATGCATTATCAGGATGAACTTCCTTATAAACATCAATCCAACATACATTATTTACGTCTGTACACCATGATTCTTGACTGAATCTCTTATATGATCTTTTATAAATTACTTTTGGTTTCCTAAGTTTTCTAAGTGTTTACATGCTTGCTAAAAAAAACGTAATATCTTTTTACGCATGTGCTTAAAGACCTTAAACTGCTTGAACCACGATAAATGCTGCTTGCAGCTTTAATTATGCTTGTTGTTGTCACTGACATTGAAAAAGCAGAACGTGATGGTTGGTCAGTGTGGTATTAGTGCAATGCAATATTAATCATGAAAAATTATATGAAAAGTGACTTAGCCCAGTCAGTGAAATCTTTGATTTTGGTCAAATTAAAAACTTTAGAAGAAAACTAGTATTATGAAGATAGGTGTGTTTGTTTGTGTCTTGTATTCTCAAAAATGTAAGTGTATCTATGACTGTACTGTGTTGGTTTCATCCTGCAGGTCTGGTGTTCGTCCACATGAGGGCAGCACACACACACACACACATGTCTGGTGCACTATCTTTGTGAGGACTCTCCATAGACGTAATGGTTTTTATACTGTACAAACTGTATTTTCTATCCCCTTACACTGCCCCTATCCCTAAACCTACCCATCACAGGAGACATTCTGCATTTTTACATTTTCAAAAAAACTAATTCTGTATGATTTATAAGCTTTTGTACCCACGGGGACCTCAATTTAGGTCCCCACGGTGACACGAGTCCCCATGAGTCTGTGTGCATTCAGGTTTAAGTCCCCACCGGTGTAGAAAAACATGTCCACACATCACACACACACACACACACACACACACACACACACACACACACACACACACACACCATAAACACACACTTCACTCTGAATCTCTTATTTAATGTGTATTTGTGTTTTATTCATGCGAGATTAAACCTTTTTGTAGTAAATGCCACTCTTTGTTTTTATCTTTGTTGTTGGGAAAATACTGTGATTCGCACTCAACGCTTTAATTGTTTATAGCCTAGTTGAGTGTTTATAAATTAATATTGCTGATTAAATACAATTAAACTCTACAGTCAAATTTTGATTGCCACTAAATAATTGTGTAGAAGTTTGTAAAACGGAGGGTTTATATGCAGAATGAGTTGTTTTGTTGCTGAGTAATAGCTACTATAAAGAGGGCAAAACTATAAAAGTGGAGGAAATGAAGGAAACCGTCGATTAACTAAACGTCAATTACAGTAACAGGCTGTCTTTAATAATTATGCAATGTGTTTCATATCTGATGCAGAAATATATTTTTAAGTTCTAATAATAAAAATATTCAGCTCAGTTTAACAGTTGATAAAGTTTCCGCGCTGAAAAGGATTTGCTTCATATCATGCAAATGTTTCAGTTTTTGCAAGGGCGATATGATCTAAATGTAAATATTCATTGTTTACACTGTTAAGTGTCTGAATAAACGTTTTGAGGTGAAAGTGACTTGTGGAAACTTGTTGCCGCCATGGAATAAAAAAATAATAATTGCGACTTTATATCTCACAATTCTGAGAGAAGAAAGTCCCAGTTTGAGGATAACTCTCAGTGAGGAAAAAAGTCAAAATTTGCGAAATATAAACATACAATTAGTAGGGAAAAAGCCAGAAGAACACACTCATATTAGGATGAGGCTTGAGGGTGAGTAAACCACGGCATCATTTTCATGTTTGGCTGAAGTGTTCCTGGGCCCCTACGGTCTTGTGGACTTAGATACACACACACACTCGAGCACTAGTGCACATGAAGTGTGCCGTTTGAGACGGGGCCAGTAGGCTATAGGCTACATGCCTACATCAGTTCCAGTTCATTCCTCACACTGATCCTGAAGATGAAGATGAGCAAACTGATGACTGTGATTCATGAGTATAGCAAGTGTACAGTAGACGCATACTTATGGAAGCCGTCACATAAGAAAATATCATTCTTTTGTCAAACAGTATGTCATCATTTTGACTTTTTATGTCACCTTTATGTCTATAGCGCTTTTTACATTACAGATTGTTTCAAATCAGCTTTACAGTGATAACAGGAAAATATTGCAACAAAAGTTGTTTCTGCTGTATATCAGGGGCCGCATTCACAAAGCATTTTATCTTACCACTAGGAGTACTCCTAAATCGCACTAAAAGATTTTAGCTAGGAGTTTTCTCTTAAAAGTTATTCACAACGCCTTTCAGACCTACTCTTAGTAAAGAAAAATGACAACTCCTAAACTAAGAGTGAGTCTTCGTTGCTATGGATGACGTCATTACTCATGCACGAGCTTGACTGAAGTGACCACCTTGATTGGCTGATGATTGTAACGCGGGAAGGATTCCAAACACCTCCCCTACGATGATGAGTGACAGGTGACAGGTCTGAGAATGCGTGCGCTACACAAGTAGTGCGAAGGACGGAAGATGATGAATAACTGAATAAATAGCCTAAATGAATAAAGAGTAAGGCAAAACAAATAGCCTAGTAGCCTAATGAAACATATGGATTGATGCAATATCTTTGCAACATTATTGAATTAATCTGTCACTCTGCCTACGTTTGCAAAGAGAAGAACATTTTAATTTGATTCACAATGAAACGTTACAATTAGTTTACATGCAATGAGTAGCCTAGTTTTGGTTGTTGTTGGTGGCGTTATTGCATCCCTAGTTATGCCTACAATGCAGAATTTTTCCCTCGCGATTGGCGCTACGCATTTCAAAACATGGCAACGTGAAATGCCACAAAAAGCGGTTTGTATATAGGTCTTAGTGAGTTAGGAGTCCTCTCGACTTCTTTTAAGCTGTCCCAGACTTAGGTGCTACTTTTAGGGCTAAAATGCTTCGTGAATTACTCTTAGTGAAAAAAATTAGGAGTCCTAAAGTTACGAGTGACACGCCCATTATTTTTAGGAGTTGCTCCTAAATTCGCCAGTTAGGAGCTACTTTTAGCCTTAAAATTCTTTGTGAATACGGCCCCAGATCTAGAAGAAAATAGTGTCATAGTCCAGCTTAAGTAAGTTCATTGATAGTTAATTTTTGTTGTAAATGTATTTATTTATTAAATAAATAATTAAGGCCCAATTATGAAATGAAAAGCCGGAATTATGACAGTCATAATTTAGATTTTTTTTATCTCATAATGTAAATTTTAAAATGTCATAAATGACTTATGAATTTATGACTTGTTTTACATAATAAGGACTATATGTCCTAAATATCATAATTACGATCTACCAAAGCATGATTGTTTTTCTTATGCGGTGGAACAGCTCCAGTGTAGTATGGATAGTTACATCAAGTTATTGGGTTTCATGTATATAGGCTAACTAGTGCACAGTATCCAGTGAATGATACTGTAGTATCACTTCCGAACACAGATTCGCAGTGGCTGATGGGAAATTAATATTGATAACCCTCATGATACTACGTGGAGTCACAGTCATATGATGATATAGTGGCATAAAACTAACCATGTTTCAGATGCTGGGTTAGACTCGTCCATCTGCTCTCTCTCTCTCTCTCTCTCTCTCTCTCTCTCTCTCTCTCTCTCTCTCTCTCTCTCTCTCTCTCTCTCTCTCTCTCTCTCTCTCTCTCTCTCTCTCTCTCTCTCTCTCTCTCTCTCTCTCTCTCTCTCTCTCTCTCTCTCTCTCTCTCTCTCTCTCTCTCTCTCTCTCTCTCTCTCTCTCTCTCTCTCATTGCACTGTTTAGGAATGTGCAAATCCTGCTGCAGTGAGACCTGCAGTGTGTGTGTGTGTGTGTGTCTTTGTATCCAGTGAAACTGCAGGCCAGTACCCCCCCCTCCCCTCCTCTCGCTCAGCCAGAGCTGAATGAGTCTCTTTGTTTAACCAAAGTATCACACAGATGATTAAATCAGGGGAATTAGAAATCAGCTTCAGTTCTCAGCACACACACACACACACACACACACACACACACACACACACACACACACACACACACACACACACACACACACACACACACACATGCAGATATACAGGGTAGAACGCACACACACATATTAATGCAGAAATGCAGAGGATGTTGAGATATGCGCTGTCATGATATTGGTTTCAGCCAATCAGAATGAACCTGCAAGCTCAGATGCAGAATCACAAGCATATACTGCACACATTTCAAACATTAATATTATATATTGTTGTCACATGACTTCATTATTTTGCATGTTTAATTCAGTTATGGAAATCAAGTCAAGCATGTTGCATTATTATATACAATATCTTATGCAGTGTGTATTCTGGAGTTAGGCTAACAATTTTGTTTCCCAAAACATGCATTTTTCTAAAGTTTGTGTTAGAAGTTTTACTTATGAAAAAATAATGTTCTTTTTAGGTTTGAAGAACGTTCCAGTAACTTTCAGCTAACGTTCCCAGAACCTCTTTACTCTGATATCATTTAACCTGCTGAATGTCAGTAATATTCAGTGCAGAAAATTAATATAGTGTGGATATAAATACCGAATTCTGTTGAAATATATGGATAATAATACCAGTATAGAGGATAAATTATACTATTGTTATGTGCTATTTTGAAAACTGATGTGACTTGTCATGATCTTACAGGTGGAGCAGATAAGAAAATTAATATTCAAGTGTGTGTGTGTGTGTGTGTGTGTGTGTGTGTGTGTGTGTGTGTGTGTGTGTGTGTGTGTGTGTGTGTGTGTGTGTGTGTGTGTGTGTGTGTGTGTGTGTGTGAAAATGAAGACGCGTTTGTACAGACTGCAGCTTTATTTAGAGTGAGGGAAGTTAGTCACTGCTCTCTTCTATTTACACTGATAAAGAAAAACAACAACACTTTTACCCACCACAGAATTACACGACAAAAGTTTCCAACATCAGAGTAAAACGCTACTGATAAAAAAAATGAACAAAAAAACAAATATAAATAATATTTTGTAATATATAACAATAATGTTGTTTGTTTGCTTCAGTTGTTTTTGAATAGTACTGATAAAGAGGGCGAAAACTATAAAAAAGTAGTACCAAAGGGGAATAACTAAACATCGTTTACAGTAACAGACTGTCTTTATGAAATAATACCGCAGTGTTTTATTGATAGGCATGAAGAGTAATGTTCTGAAACGGGCATTATTTCCACAAAATACAAATCTATTTCAAACTCGCTTACAATGTGGGCATAAAATATTCGAATTGGCGAATGGATGAAAGTTCGCGCCCTGAAAAGAGTATCACGTGATTTAATTCGAATTTATCAGCGATTATGAACCGTTTCCGATGGACTGAGGCACTAGCGGTGTTAGCTAAACAAAATATAAGGTCATTTTATCGCGGAAACTCATAATCACGTTAATTCAGATGTGACGAAACATATTACAATACAGTACTCCGTCTGTGTGTTTGGAGTAATACCGTTTAGACGCGTTTATCGCGTCCTGGCACTGATATTTACACACGCTGAAAGTCATAAAACACAAATGTCATTAACAAACACTAGACAGTGGTGAAGACTTTTCAGTGTAGTTATGGCAACACAAGAGTAACAACAATAGAAAAGATTACAACAATAAAAACACGTCATTATTTGTCCAAGATAAAAACAATATGGCCTTATTTTGGTTAATAAAAAGAGATTATTCATACATACAAATAAAAAAAACAACAACATGTGGATGTACAGGTAATAACATCAGGGTGTAAGTTTATGTGAATGTATTGGAAGAAGTTTGTGATCTGATACACTGATACCAAACCATACAGAGTTCAATAACTACGCCCGTTTAAGTAGCTCATTCATTTTAATGTTTTGGTCTCAGTACTTTGGTAATGTGTCCTCATGAAATACCACTGGTGTCAAATCGGCGGACGAGCGAGATCTCTGTGAAACGGGTCGTGATGGTTTATCTAATCAGCCTGAGGCAACGTGAGAATATGTTTTCCCTGCAGATCTCCACACACGTGTTTTTCTGTGTGTGGATTGTGGTGCAGGCGAGTGTTTTGATGATTTTCGGTCACATAAACACTTTAGTTTGGACCTTCAGTGACTGGAAATGAAACGAGAGCGTCGCGTCACCTCCGTAACGCGCGTCACGGTCGGGATAGCGTGGTGTAGACGGGCTGCTCCCAGTGAGTCGGGCTGTGCGACTGCGGCACGGATCCGGGGTCGGGAATGGCGGTGTACAGGGGCCTCTGCGAGGGGCCCATGTAGGAGAAGGCGGAGTAAAGGCCCGAGGTCTGGCTGGAGTGGGCGTAGTACGAGCCGGACGCCTGGTGCTCTGCGTACTCCGCGAACTGCGCACGCGACGCCAGCGAGGGAAAGGCGGAGCTGTAGTGTGGCAGGCTAAGAGGCGTGTACGTTACGTGCGAACCGCTAGCCGTGGCGGCATCGCTAGCGAAGTGCGTCTCGCTCTTAATCTGCGTTTTCCCTCCATCTGAGCCCAAGTGCTGCTGGGATGGCAGCTGTTGTTTGGAGAGCCATGCAGTGGAGTGCCCGCTAGCGGCCGCTAGAGCGCTGGAGATGCCGTACGCGTACGGTGACGCCGAAGACCCGCCGCTCGACGCCTGCGGGTGCCCGTTCGGCGGGAGGTACTGGTCGAACTCGTTCACGTCGAACGGCTCCATGTTGGCCATCACGTCGTGGCTGATCTCGCCGATGTCCACGTTGCCGAAGTCGATGTGTGGTTTGCCGCCGCCGCCGGACGAGGAGGCGGAGCTTCCGTCTGGCCCCGCCCCCAAACCGCTCCGGGAGGCTCCGCCCTCACGCTTTCCCTCGCCGGGTTTCCCGCCCTGCAGTTCCGTCTTCGGGGTCGTGGGGGGCGTCGGGGGGCTGTGACTCTGACCTGGAGAGAAGAACGGAAGAGGTTTAGGGTACGTTTACACTTAAAACAGAGAAGCTTTTCCTTTGAGTTTTCCACGTATAGACGATTGTCAAAACGATCCCCATTCACATGGATCCGCAAAAATGCTGGATTCTGCTGCTAGGCCACCTGATGGCGATGAAACACTATAGACTTTTATTTATTTTTCTGTGACTCTGACTTGAAGCAACAAATGAGTTTTAGAGGGCATGTTTGAACGAGGTCTCTTCTCAATACATTTTTATTTGATCAAAAATGCAGTAAAAACATTGAAAAATCATTATTAGTGCTGTGCAACGATAAATCGCCATCAATCGCATCCAAAATGAAGGTTTGTGTGTACTGTGTATAATTATGTTGTATAAATACACAAATGCATGTATATTTATAAGAAGTTATCTAGGAGTTATCAATCTATTATCTAATTATACATTTAATTTAATATTCAACAATATTATTGATCTGCTGCATTGACAACATTATATGAGAACTGAACTGAGCTGGACGATGACATCACGGTTTCTCTAAAGTGGCTATATATATAAATGACCTAAATTTATAACTTTTCTTCTTTTTTTTTTTACAACAAAATGAACCATCACTGAACTTACTATTTTTTTCTGGAAACAAACTTTGTTGCATTATTTTCCTGTTATCTCTGTAAAGCTGCTTTGATACAATCTGTATTGTAAAAAGCGCTATATAAATAAATGTGACTTGACTTGACTATATATAAAATATTTATATTTATATATTATATAAATTATGTATAAATATATACACAGTATATACATGCAAATGTTTTTTTTAAATATATACATGCATATGTGTGTATTTATATATACAAAATAACTATACATAGTTATACACACATATATTATGTAAACACAAACTTTTATTTTTGATGCGATTAATAGCAATTAATCGTTGCCATATATACTTTCAAATGGAATTGATTCCTGTGATCAAAGCTGATTTTTATTAGTGTCACATGATCCTTCAGAAACTATTCTAATATGCTGATTTGCTTCTCAAGAAACATTTTTGATTATTATGTTGAAAACAAGCGAGTCTCTCTCTTGACACTCAACACAGAAGTGACTTAAACTGCAGTTCATCGTCTGGCCACTAGAGACCGGCTGCAGAAGAGAGTCAATCCCATAGACCCCCATGTTAAAATGCCCAACTTTACAGCAGAAAAAATATGTTTACAGCCTGGTGCAAAAAAGTGGTTTTGGTCTATATAGCTGATTTTGCCCTTCATGACAACTAAAATAATAAATTATATAATAAATTATATTAAGCCTTAAAGTTCTGCATAATTAAGGGCGTGGCCACTTGAGTGACAGGTGGATTGCCGCTGATGTCACTACTAGCCATTTGTCTGCTGTCTGTTAGCGTCACGTCACCTCAGCTAATCCCGCCTCTTTGCCCATTTTCGTTAATCCTGGAGTGACGCGCTGCCAAGATGGCGACGGCCGGCTCCGCCCACTTTGGGCTTCAAAAATGCTCTTCAGAAACACTACGATGTGCTTTTGGCACTGCTGTATGAGCCTCACCTGTGGCGTGCGGGTGGTGTCCGTCGGCCAGTGGTGACCCCGTGACCCCGGCGTGGGCCACCTCCAGGTGCAGGCTCTTGTAATGTGATTGGCTGTGGCTGACCTCGCCCTCGGAGTGGCCGTCGCCCTCAGAGCTCGACCCCGGTTTGCCGTTCTTGCGTCGACGAGGCTGGTACTTGTACTCGGGATAGTCCTTCTTATGCTGCTTCCTCAAACGCTCGGCCTCCTCGATGAACGGCCTCTTATCCGTCTCGTTCAGCAGCCTGAAACACACACACACGTGCAAAAAAAAACACTTTATTTCAAGGTGTCATTGTTACAGTGTAATTATATATTTAAGTACTGAATAATATTAATCAACTCCATGTACTTATAGGGTTAGGGTTTGGTTGAGGGTTAGTTGCATGTAATTATGCATCATTTACTGTTATTACTATGGTAAGTACTTGTATATATGTAACATGTAACAAGGACACTGTCAAATAAAGTGTTACCAAGAACGGTAACACTTTACTGTAAGGTTCATTAGTTAACATTAGTTAATGTATTAAAGGTATAGCGGAGGATTTTTTACTTCCGGGTGGATAGCCTATACTATTGGTCCTCCTAATTGTCAATCATTCTGGTGAATCAATCAAACTTTTCAAAAAGTGGAGAGGGCGGGTCTTATCTAAAATTTGGAAAGATCCTCCACTATACCTTTAACTAACATGAACAATCCATTTGTTACTGTATTTGTTCTTCCTTGTTAATGTTAGTTAATAAAAAATGCAGCGGATAGTTCATGTTAGTTCACAGTGAAATTAACATGAATAAAGATTAATGAATGCTGTTTAAGTGCAGTTCATTATTAGTTCATGTTAATTAATTTAGTTGACTAATGTTAACTAACGAACCTTTTTGTTAAAGTGTTACCAAAAGATCAGTATCATGTGCACAATTTTTTTTTTTTAAATATGTATTTTGACTAAAAAGCATGACGTATAGAGAGAAATAGGTCCTGTAACCTGATCACTGGACAAATAACAAACACACCATAACTATAAACTCTCTCATATGAAACAATAATAGAATCTTGTCTACACTTTATCAGAGCTTTTTAAAACACAAGTGAAGCATCGAATGACCTGTAATGCCACCTGACTCTGAGAGTATTGTTGAATGCTGATTCTGGCTCAGATTTCTCCTCTGAGAGTTTAACACCATCAGATACTCCAGCTGGTGTATGAAGAAACTCTGAGCGCTTTGATTCTCCACCTGTTATATATATATATATATATATATATATATATATATATATATATATATATATATATATATATATATATATGTATGTATATGTATATATATATAATATGCTATCATCTGTAAAGCGAGTTGCACATCTACAAACTCTCCTGAAAATAACCCGTTTGAGATAAATGCCCTCTTGGCGTTCTCGCTCGGGTTAATGCCGTGTGTTTTCCACAGCAGGTCCTGAAGGGATTTGTCCCTCTAATCTGGCATGTTGAAGGAATGATTATTCTGAGCTAAAGCCCCTGAGAAACTCAAAGCCAGAGGCCGGATAGCAGTGAATATGAGGATCTGCAGCAGAACACATTACACTGACACTGAAGCGTCGATTATTAACTGACAGAATTACAGTAATGAATCGATGGAGGCTGTTTCTTGAGTGCTTTATGTCCAGATCATCATGGTTTCATGGAGATGCACAATTGTTTTGAATTTTAATATTATGATTATTTTTAAATCCTTTTTATGTGAAGCACTTTAAAATTGGGCCCACCATAGCCTATAAATAAAGATTTGCCTTACCCTGGAGTACTATGGGTACATGATATAATTAGTACATGACATGGCAAACATTTAGTAGCCTACCATCTGATATGGTTTTTCACGGGTTGGACCCGTTAAACTTTGAAATACCAGTGTGTATAAAATGCACTATAGCATATAAATAAAGCTTTGCCTGTCCCTATATGAATGCATGATATAATTAGTGCATGTCATGGCACACAGGGTTGTACCCGTCAAAGTGATGTTTTTCTCTCACCTCCAAAGTTTTCCCAGTGTTTTGCTGAGCTCGGCGTTGTGCAGGTGCGGGTACTGATCCGCCAGTTTCCTGCGCGCGGCCTGCGCCCACACCATGAACGCGTTCATCGGCCGCTTCACGTGCGGCTTGCTCTTGCTGCCCGAATTCACGCGCACGGGCATGGGCACGAGCGTCCAGTCGTAGCCGTTGAGGACCTGACTGACCGCCTCGCGGATGCCGATGGGGAACCGGTCGTCTTCTTCATCGGACTTCACCGAGACCCCGGCGGAGACTCCGGCTCCATCCTCCCCGACGCCAGGGATCAGAGGCGGCTGGCCGGGGAGAGGGGAGTCCGGGCCCCCTGGAGCTCCTGAAGAGTGGCCGGGGGACATGGAGTGACCGTCCTCCGAGACCCCGGGGCTCATCTCCACCTCAGACATACTGTGCTCCTCCGCCGACATCGTGCTCTCGCTCTGCGGACACAGGGGGTTTCGGTGGGTCTACTTTTCCCCCCAAACAGGACCTCTGTTTTATTCTCTAAACACTATTTTATTTTCTGGAAAACAATTGCCAGGGGTTCTTGTTTTATTATACTATAGGTCATCCAGTGAAACTTTTAACAGATTTCTTTTAATACACGCTCGGTTCTGTCAGAATGAATCCATCCGCCGTCTTCCTCAGGAAGTAGATCTGCTGATAGACCTGCAAAGTCAAACAAAGGTAATTTTAATATTATAGGTGGCCTGGAGTTTACATGTTACATTGTCATGTTTCTGTAAAGCATTTATTCTCAGTGTACAATAGTATTATTTTCGTGTTTTTATACCAGTTAATAAATTTATGTTCTGAAAACATTGTGGGAAAAGCAATGTTTATAAAACATCAATTGTCGTGATTAGAACAATTTAAAGGTTACTTTCATGTAAGTAAGGTACATCAATATCCTATAACTTATTTTTACTCACAATATAAACATTTTATTTCAATTTTATTTAGATTTATTATTATCCCAAGGATGTTAACGTTAACAATCAGCATCATAAGGATGTTCCAAAAATGTTTTCTCAACATCACGAGAACGCATATCAGATAATGTGATGAGAACGTTCTAAATGTGTCATTTAAAGAATTTTAACATTCTGAACGTTCCCTCCCGCACAACCTCTTCGCTGTTCACTCAAACGCCTTGCGAACAAGAAAAAACTTGTTCAGGGAAAAACAGTTACAAACACTGAGGCTTTGACTTTATTTAGAATTGGTCTCTTTTTCCAGGCCAATCATACGGTGGCGTCAGTTCGCCTCGGTCTGCGTGCGTGTGTGTGTGTGTGTTATTTTAGCTTCACTCCTGCTAACAGCTACTGTTGAAGGTTTGTCGGTTTGTTCAAGCTCCCGGGAGAGAAAGTGCTGGAATAATACCGGCTTCATTCCGCCTCGCTGCTGGATAAACACGGAGCGCTGCTGAATTACACAGTGTTTGTTGGTGAAAGCACAAGCGACGACTCATAACCAGCAGGAAAATAAGGAAAATCAGAGCTGTGTGTTTAGGAAAACGCAAGCAACCGGTCAGGCACAGTGAATACACGCACGCGCGACATGATATTGCGCCTTTTATTGGTCTGATTATTAAGATCAATCCAAGAATGAGTAGCCTATAACACCAGGTATTGATTTAAATAGCCTACGGCAAAAACTCGTTATCCAGAGCTGAGCTTGAATGACTGATCAAATCTCCGCCGAACACTAGAACAAACCATCCGACACCAGTATTAATTAAGATCACACACAGGTGACTTCACTTAAGCAGATAACCGATTGAGTTCATATTAATTCATTCCCATTTGTTAGGGTCACGGGAATAGCTACACGTGATTAATGATTAATAATTTATCAGATTGACTTGTGTGTGAAGTTGAAGTTTCTTTGGGGCAAAACATTAAGCAATTTTTTTTTTTTTAGTAACACGGTCCATTTCATTTAGTCGGCTAATTGCGCTTCTGGATTTGCTCTGTTTTCCATTCACATTTCAGAACAACGCGCACATATAGAAACTTTCTGTTTATTAATGTTAACCACTCTTAACTCTTTAGCATCGCCACTCCTAACTTTATTTGTTCAAATGTGATTGAGTTCATCTTTGGCTGGAGTAGGGCGGATCATAACGCCTGGTTTGGCAATAATTTGCCCCTAATTCACTCATGCCAAAACATTTCCTAAATGGCACAATTAAACAAATGCGCTTAGATTTTTACAAAATATTAGAATCGAACTTTAGTTGATGCGAAATTCTATTGATTTGATTAGTTTACTGAATACTTTGGGCGATATAGCCTATAAATTTAGAATATTGAATGCGGCAATTTTCCGTATATTGTGCTGAAAGGAATTTTTACTTCATAATTAAGCAGGTTACACGAGCATTTGGACCAGATAGCTATTGCTCACAAATATGCAGGTAAAACAGAAAATATACCACATTTAGCCTTAAAAGCATATACAAACAGATTATAAAACAGATTTATAATATAATGGCACATAGCCTTCGTAAAATGATGGACAAATATTACGCACTCGTATCAAATCAAAGTATTCAAATTCAAATTGTACTAAAAGATCGATGTGTATTATATTTTGAGTAGTTTGGATAGATTAAGCTGTTTTTCCCAAGCTAAGACAGATTAACTCAACACGTCTCCCATTTACTCAATCACGCAAATCTCGAAATGTACACCTCGTGACACAAATAAATAAAAGACTATCTTAAATAATCGCATGTATATTTTAATCCATTTCGATGACAAACTTTGTTATCCCTCAAACTTCAGCAAACATAAACCGAACAGAAAACGAATTCAAGTGAGATGCCAATGCAGCGAATAAATTCATCGCGAATCATATTTATTCATAATAATCATAATAATAAAATCGTAATTTCTCGGTTTAGACATTGCAGTGTCGTATATCCCCATGCACAGAGAGAGTCAGTGAGTGAGAGAGAGAGAGAGAGGTCTTACTGCACTGGTCGCAGGTCGCCCGCCCAGCGCGAGATCGGTCCGTGGTTCAGCCCCCTCGCTCGCGCTCTGAATGCCTGCTCTGTGTCGCGCGCCGGGGCTTAAAGAGCCTCGTTGTGTGAAGAGCGAGAAAAAAAATCAATTCATGGAAAAAATCTCTTAAAGGAGCAGCAGAGCCCCATCGGGTCCTCCTCTGATTGGCTGATGGAGTTCGCCGTGAAGTTTCTCTCAGCGGAGGGCGGTGATTTCTGCTGTCATATTCGGCAGATCGGATTCTGATCATACTTTATTTGTGATATTAAACTTTTATACATTTATTTGAAAGTAACATTCCTGATCTCAGTTATTTGCCGTTGTCATAATAAACCAATGTATCACTTTAAAATCAGACATTATTCGTATTCCTCATTATTAAGGCACAGTTTATTGCAAGATTTTAAGTTCTAATAATAATAATGGTTCCACTTTATTTTAAGGTGTCATCGTTACAGTGTAATTATATATTTAAGTACTGAGTAATATTAAGCAACTATATATTAGGGTTAGGGTTTTGTTTAGGGTTAGTTGCATGTAATTATGCATAATTTACTGTTATTACTATGGTGAATACATGTAACATTTGTAAGAAGGACAATGTAAAATAAAGTGTTACCATGATGATAATGATAATTTGTTGTAGCCTATTTCAATATAACAGTTAGAGTTTATGAAAAGCTAATTAAATCATAAAAAGGTTAAAGTAAAATAAATAGGTCAAACTAATTAGAATATAAAAAAAAAATCCAAATAAAACACTTAAATTAATTAGTAAAAACTACTATTTTATTTGTTTAACTGCGTCAGAGAACCGTGTGCTCATGTTGTTAAATTATTGAAATACTAACTGAAAATGTCAGGGATGTCAATTTTTTTTTTATTTCAAAGTTGTTTGGGAAACCTTGCAATGTTATAATAAGTTCTCGAATTTGTAATATCACAATGCCGCCGCGCGTTATATTTGATGAGTTTTTTGGGTTTTATCATGCCTTGACTGTCACAGGTGGTCGTTCATTAGTGTCGGCGTGTCCCGGGGGTTGTGGGGTTTCTCTTTTTTAAGGTCTGTCCGATCACACTGGCCTGTTGTTGGCCCGGGTGTGCCTCAGGGTGAAGCAGAGGTCCTCCACCGGCCCCGTCACAGCTCGCGCGCCCCCGGGACTCTGCGCACCTGCTGTGCGCAATAACGCTTCCTTCTGACGCAGCGCGTGGAGCAACAGCACAACTGTAGGGTTTAACTCGCAAACCTCTGGATATTCGTGTAGGCCACCCCTTCAAAATATGCTGATATGTAGGGGTGACATTAGGTTAATTAAGACACTTTCCCCCCCCAGTCATCTCAATGGCAAAGAATGTCTCGATTAACCTGAATTCAATCACCATACTAATATTTAGAAATAAAGTTTCCAAAAGCGGGGTTTCGGAACTATATGAGAGTCAATTTTGGTTCCCCAAAGAACATTTCTTAAAATAACCATGTGTGAAGAACATTTAAAAAATCTAAATAGGCTATTTATTTTCCTCTATAAAAATAAACGTTCTTTATTGGCATCGATGGTTCCATTTAGATCCTTTAACATCCAATAACAAAAGGTTCTTTTGACTATTAAAATGTTCTTCACATTTCGAAAAAAAAATGGTTCTTTAAAGAACTGATGACTGAAAGGTTCTTTAGAGAACCAAATATAAGTGATTTTTTTATTGCATCACTAAGAAAACCCCCTTTATTTATTTTTTTGGATGCTAAAGGTTCTTCATATATGCCTTTATTTTTAAGCGTATGAACCTTTTTTTTTTCTAAGAGAGTATGGCTTCTAAAAATATTAAAATATCTCCTAAATAAGTAGGAAACATGTCCAAGTGAGCTAATTTTAGTTTTATTTTATTTCTGTAGAATAGTTAAACATCAGTTGTGAATGCGGGATGGTGCGCGCGCAGGCCTGTGACCCTCGCGCGCGCGCGCTTGGCGCTGGAACGAGCTCCTGCCGCGTCGTGTAGTGCTATGCGTTAGTTTTATAATCGCATCACATAAACACACAGAGAGCGCATTTAACACGTTTAAACAGAAAATATAGCAAGACGAGAAGCGAGGCAAACGACGGGCCAAACGCACACAAACACGCGCGCTGTTCTAGCCAACAATAACCTCTTGTATTTCCAGCTCGCGACGCCCCCCCACCCAAGCCAAAAATCATTGCCTTTTTCATTATCCATGAATGTTGACTCTGATAAGGGGATCCTGACCATGAGAGCATCTCTCTGTCTCGGTTTCTCCTTTCTTTGCGTCCTTTGTTTTATCTCAGGTGAATTGTAATCATGTGATCAAACGAACACCCCCCTTCCATTACCCTCTTAAATGAAAAAATGAGGAACAAAAAGCAGTTCTGTGTATATAAAAAAAGAAAAGAAAAGAGAAAAGACGTGTGTCTCCCTTTAGAGCGTCTTTTTCTCCGTGTCCTTCAAACGTACACATATAGCGGGAATGAACGCGTCGCTCGGCGCGTGGACGGAGCGGACCGAGGCCTGCGCGAGCTTTGATGTGAGTTTCTGCCTGTTGATCTCAGGGAAAAGTTTGGGAAGCAGGGAAGCGAGGAGACAGACAACGCGTTTAGAAATAGCACTGTCTCCAAAGAAGCGTTTAAAACACGCAGAGCTGGAGATGTGTTGATCCTCAAGGAACATTTCACAGGGAAATCGAGGGATTTGTGTAGAATTGAATTGAATTGTAGCTGTTAAACTCACGTTGCTTTTTTTATTTGTCTTGATTTGTTATTTTTGATGGTCGTGATTGAGAACTGGAAGGTTGTGTTGTATTGCATCTTTGTTCTGCGTTTCTGTATCGCGTCAAACTGAGATTTTATTTACGGCTCTTGCTTCTATAAATTAATTTGCTCTAATATCAATTGTTTTGTTTCACGTAAATTATTTCACATAGTCACAAATGATCAGTTTACTGTTAAACATTCGTTCTCTACAAGGGCTTCCGTTTTAATGATACATCAGAAAACATAGGCTACTATTAATAATAATTAATAAATATTTGTCGTATATTTGAGATATAATAATAAATAAAAAAATTAAAAATTATTCAAATCGAAATAAGCTAAGGTGCGCGAGATGCACGTCATCACCTGGACTAATTAATAATAATTAACGCGCGCTTTGCTTTTCGTGCATTCGGAATCCTTACAAATTACAGCTAAAATACTGTCAAAATTATTATTATCGAATAATATGTATAATATTTGAATTATCCTGTTTGCATTTCCATTTCAAATTCTTCCTGAAAATCACATAGACAATTGGCAAAAATTATTATTTCGTAGTTGTTTTGTAAAGATTGTTTTCACTCTCGCCGACTCATAATTTCACTAAATTTGCTAAAAGAAGTTGAACTTGTTTCTCTGTTTTTTTTTTTTGTTTTTTTTTTTTACATTTTACATTTTATTAAACGTCAACTGCATCAAGACAACCAGAAGAATAAGTGTAATTTCGAGGCAGGATATATGTCGCTGGTTTATTATTAATGCGCCTTTATATTCGTGCGATAATATGATTAGTTATTTAATCGCGAGATTTATTATAATTTGCGTTACTTCCAGAGTAAATCCCGTTAAAACTGCGAGCGCCCGTGAATGATTGAGGCTGAATAACCAGATCATGTAAATGTGAGCGCGTTTTGTGTTCAGTAATTAATAATCTGTCTTACAACAGCGCTTTTTAAATGAAGTGGATTATTGAACCCGAGAGAATGAACAGATTCAGTTGTACCAAACTGATGCTCTCAGCAAACTAAAACATGGCATTCTGAGCAAAGTTAATTGGTTAATGTGTGTGTGTGTGTGTGTGTGTGTGTGTGTGTGTGTGTGTGTGTGTGTGTGTGTGTGTGTGTGTGTGTGTGTTATGCAGCATGTGACAGTGATGATGCTGACGGTTGCCGTTGGAGATGCTGGCTGAAGATGTTTGTGAGTGTGGAGGTCAAAAGGTCAATATGAGGACATTGTCTCATGACCAGCTTCCACACACACACACACACACACACACACACACACACCTGATGGCATCGGGTCTGCATGTTTTTGAGTTTCTGGCACAACAGGAAGTGGAGTGAACAAAAGACATGGAGATGGAGAGAGAGTGGGCGGAGCATTTCTCATTTTCCCTCTGAGAAGGAAAGGTTTTGCCCTTTTGTCCGCTTTGGTGATGATGTGAAGATTCCTGGGGGAATTCCTGCATGTGGATGAAGTTGAGCTGGAGGAAAGGTCAGGCTCTGATGGGATGATCTCATGTTGTTGTCCTCACTGAATGAGTTCCTGTGGGCGGAGCCTCCTCAGCTTCACCTGTACACACTCACCTGTCTGACTCTATACACTCTGATAGGCCTGAGAAACACACTTTACTGAACGCTTGGGCTTCAGCTTTCATCTGTGCTGGATCTCAGACTCTTTCAGGCTGGAGTGTGTAACAAACAGTCAGGATTCGGTTCAATTCTAGTTTTCTATTAACAAACAGCTCCAAAGAGAGTAAATTTGTTCATTATAATATATATGTATAAGTGACTGTAAAAGTGATATGACCAATAAGTTATGACAACATATGTTTTTACATTGCTGTAACTCATCGAAATAAGTTTAGCAATTTTCAAGTTAGAAAGGATTTAACTCAGTTTTTTTAGGTCAGTTTTATGGAATTTAAGTTGAATTGACTTAAACATCCAAGTTGATTGTACTTTATTTAAGGTAACAACTCTTTTACAGTGATTATGACTAGGACTAAATATATAATATATAATTGACTTTAAAATTAATTACTGGCAATTAATGAATCTAATATTTATACATTTTCCTGAATATGAATTATTTATTATTTATTTTTAAAAAGTAGTTTATTTCCTTTTATTATTATTTTTTAATTATAAATAATATAATTTATTTAATTAATTAATTTATTTTATTATTATTATTTTTAAATAAGTAATTCATCTTTCAATTAGGCTAATTGATTCATTAATTTAACATTACTTGATTTTATTACTACCATGATAAAAGTAATATATTTCGGGCTTTCCGGCCACAACAGTAAAACGACTAGGAAATACAATAAATTAAACATGCAAAAAGAAAACTTATTTTGGCCATCAGACTGAAATATAAAATGTTTACTCTAGGTATTACAACTAACGCTGATTTTGTACTTTTGACTGAACTGGTTGTTTGTATGTTGTACAGTATCTTGTATGAACGGTATGTTGTAACCATAGGTTGTAACGGTGATTGTGATTTGGACAGTGAAGGTTACATTATCACGCCTTTAGATGGCAGCAAAGACGGTATTTATGAGTGAGTCAGAACAAGGAAGTTGTTTTAGCGCCGTAGCGGACATATAATATTATGGACATCGACCTGAGAATGCATGCTATATCAGATGCAGGCAATACACTTGTTTAGCCGATATCTCTCTCATAATAATACTGTAATACTGTACTCTACATAATACGACAAGCATCGATGAAGCGACTCAACGTTCCTTCGTTACCAGTTCTAAAGTGACTAGACTTTAGTAACGGAGGCTCGCGCTCAACTATTAAACTGTCAATTTGAGGTCTGAATCCGTGGCGGAAGACAGAAAGATGTTGTTTCTTATTTATTTACGCACGTGTGCCGTCGAACTGTTGTATAAATGCAATATCACACTCGTAGCCGTATGAATATCAGCGATTACCTACGGGCGAATCACGTGCTGATATATACAGCCACCTCACGGCTATTGTAATGCTCATAAGTAAAATTTACATTTTTATTTACTTTTTGATGAATAATTGATTAATCTATTTATTTATCACTTTTCCTGGCTATGACTGATAGGCTAAAAGCAAATTATATAATTTATTTTTTCAATTGATTACTTACTTTTTTCATCATATAAGTGAATATATAATAAATAATTTATTTATAATTAACTTTAATTTTTACTTTTTAAAATTAATTCAAGTAATTAAATTAATTAAACGTTAATGAATTAAAATTCAACTAATTAACATTAATTAATTAAAAATGAAATAATTTAATTAATTATTTTTTATTAATTAAATGTTATATTACTATGATTATGATAATAGTAATATATATATATATATATATATATATTCCGGCAGCTGTTGGAGTTCAGCTATAGGCTGCGATTCAGTGTGTTTGAATGCTGGCGATGGATTTCTTCATTTGTATGTTTATATGACATATTTCTAGATCATCTGCACCTGCGCTAGATCCTCCAGGTGTGGAAATACAAAGAGCTTGTGTGAGTGTGTGAGTGAGTGTGTAAGTGTGAGACAGTTGTGAAGATCATTTGTTCACAGACATTTGTGAAACACAGTAAACGCAGGAAAACATTTGTTTACATTTGCATTTATTCCTTCATTTAGATGCTTGAGAACATAAACATGATACATGAAGAGATAGCCTATTACAATCAACGGTCTTGAATGTAACATCTGAAACACGAATCTATGCTTTGAAACGACATGTCGCGAAAGCGCTATACAAATACATGTGAATTGAAATACATCGACTGACTTTAAATCATTCTTCGAGTTGTTTGTCTCGCGTCTCTCTTTTCCTCATCAATCCCTCCATTCTGTACATTCTCCCACTCTCTGCTGAATATTAATGCTTAAAGCTCATTAACATGTCATCATGTTGAGAGGGTTAATAAAAGTCTGGGGGTCCGTGACCTCTGCTGACCCCCCTCTATCTCTCCCTCTCCACCCATCTTTAATAAATCCATGCAGCTGCGTAACGCTTAAATGGATCCCCGTCTCTATGGGATGAATCCTGCTTTTGTGTTTTCTCTCTTTCTGCTGGTGGACGGGTGGCAGTTGTGTGGTGGGGGGCAAAAGTTGGACAGGATTCCTCTGCAGCTGGGGAAGAATGGATGGAGAGAGGGAGAGAGAGAGAGCATGAATGCACCATTGTGTGGTCACTTCATATCTGCACCGACTGCCTCCGCCAAGAGTCCAGTTACCCCAATTGTGTTGGAGAAACATCTAAAGGAAGCTGATATGGGGTTTCAGAGGGTTTAATGGGGGTTCGGGTGGAGGAGGAGGAGGAGAGCGAGAGAGAGAGAGAGAGAGAGAGAGAGAGAGAGAGAGAGAGAGAGAATTGGTTACCTGGTTTTCAGGTATGCGTAAATCCTTCTCAAGCAATATCCCAGCTAACAGGGAAAACATTCTAAAAACGTTCTGCCAAAGTTCCAAACAAACGTTCTTCCAGTAACGTTAATAGAACGTTCATTCAAAGTTATCTGGTCCTTAATGTTCTCAAAAACTTTTTAGAACATTTTTTTTCCTAAAACGATTCAGTTTTTAAATGTTACTTCTTTTTTTGGAACATTCACTGAACATTTAAAAGAAACATTCCAATAATGTTTGAAGAATGATAAAACGGAATGTTTCCATACATTTCAAAATCTGGATGTTTGGAATATTCAGAGAACATTCTGAAATCACATTTTCATGATTTCATACGAACGTTTGCAAAAATGTTCTTGGAACATATTTTTGTTAAAAGAACATTCGTTCAGTGTTATCTGGTCTTTAATAATCTTATCGAAATATTATTTATACATCAGTTCATCGAACATTTTTTCAAACGGTTTAGTTGGATGTTCATCTAACCTTTTTTATGTTTCTAAATGTTCAGAGAACATTCAGAAGTAACTTTCCTAAAATAATAAAATAAAATGTTTCCTTAATATTCGTATAACCAAGAATTATTATTTTTTTTAATTCAGAGAACATTCAGCAACGTTAGCAAAACTATTATTTTTGTGTGCGCCACATATAAACAACACAAAAAGACATATTTCACCAGTCAAATATGGCATTGTTCTGTTGAGGTTGAGCAAACAGTGTGAGTCACATTGCAGTGAGAATTGCTTCATGCTAAACGCTTCAATTAGCAATCCGCTGTATTCGTCACATGACCTCATTATGTGTCATGTGAGTTGATTATTATCTTTCAGTGTCTTTTTTTTTATTTAATTTGGTTAAGTGTAAATGGGTGTTTTTTCCAGTTTATTGACACCCGGAATGCAGCATCAGGTCAAGTGTGCTCTGTGTGGGATGCAGTGGATAGTAAGAGTAAGAGTAGTGTGCTAGTGTTAATAATGTAACATTATGTTTGCATTATTTAGATGATGTGTTCATTTCAGTTGATATCTAGTGATAACAGCATGAAAAGTATCATTAATATAATTTAAACAGATTAAGTAAGCTCAGATAGAGTGTTTTTAAAGAGCTTATTTCCTACAGTTCATTCAAATCTGAGCTCCACTTGGGAGACTTCATTTTGATGTTTTTTGACCCAAAACAAGCCATTTTTGCTGCGGTACCTTCAAGACTCCTGTATAAACACCCCATTATCATGTGCACATAAACTGAACACTGATGATAAGGTGTCGCTGACATGTAAATGTGGCCATAATAGTTTTCTACGAAAGTTTTGCTATCATTCTGAAAACTTTTTGTTTTTTGAGTGTTCAAAACGTCACAAAAAATGATTGGTTATTATGTGAACGTTAAGAAAACTAAATTTTATCATTTTGCAAATATTCCTTGGCGTTCCATGATAACGCTTTAGTGAACATGTTTGGAGAACATTATTAAAGACCAGATAACTTTGAACAAACGTTCTATTAATGTTACTGTAAGAACATTTGTTCATAACTTTGAGAGAACCCTGCCATAACATTCTGAGAACGTTCCGTTAGCCGGGTTGCTCTTTTCCACATGAAAGTGAATGAAAAATGGCAAAAACCACCATAATATGCTAAAATCTGCTGTAGCTCTCAAATACCTTTGTGTTTGTTCAGTTTAACTGTGGTGCACTAAGACACGTTACACTACATGTGACCTTGATGATGACAGATGATTGACAGCAAACCTGCCGTGAAGCGTCTTGACACAAAATATTTGAACTGAATGAAACTGAGTTTGAAGAGCTTCGTACATCAGGGAAGACTCATTGAAATTTGTGTTCAGTTTCTCACAGACCTTTGTGTTTCAGAGAAGGCATAAGTCACACAGGTTTGGAAACACACACCTGCTTGTTTTGAGTAGGACGTGTCTATAAGATTCATTAAATGTTCTGGGTGGATTGAGTTTGGAGTTTGGATTTAACGTTACAGCATTTTACATAGTATATTTACATTTATTGATTTAGGGGACAGTTTTGTCCAAAGCAGAGCTCACCAAACTGTTTTGTTTCAAAAGATGAAAGAAAGTTTGATTCCTCATGATATTAGTCAATAATAAACGTGACATTTGAGAATTTGATACATTGTTTCCTGAGATCATGATTCCCAATTGAATACATACATTAAAGACATCACTTTTTGTGATATATTTGATATCTATGGTGGCTGGGAGAGCTGCAACTGAAGAAAACACATGTAAATAGAAAAAGCACCAGCAACACCACTGACAAGTACACATTGAACACTAAGCAGTTCCAGCCAGGTCCGTCTCTTGTTGGGGTCTCGAAACATTTCTGTTGTGGTCTGTGAGTATTAGCTGCATGTTTCTGTATTTGGTGGCATTGTGAGTATTTGCAGTGAGTTTATGTATTAGTTTGCGTTGTGAGTATTTGCAGTGTGTTTCTGTATTTGGTTGTGTTGTGAGAATTTGTTTGTGTTGTGAGTATTTGCAGTGTGTTTCTGTATTTGGTTGAGTTGTGAGTATTTGCTGTGCGTTTCTGTATTTGGTTGAGTTGTGAGTATTTGCAGTGCGTTTCTGTATTTAGTTGAGTTGTGAGTATTTGCAGTGCGTTTCTGTATTTGGTTGAGTTGTGAGTATTTGCAGTGCGTTTCTGTATTTGGTTGAGTTGTGAGTATTTGCAGTGCGTTTCTGTATTTGGTTGAGTTGTGAGTATTTGCAGTGCGTTTCTGTATTTGGTTGAGTTGTGAGTATTTGCAGTGCGTTTCTGTATTTGGTTGAGTTGTGAGTATTTGCAGTGCGTTTCTGTATTTGGTTGAGTTGTGAGTATTTGCAGTGCGTTTCTGTATTTGGTTGAGTTGTGAGTATTTGCAGTGCGTTTCTGTATTTGGTTGAGTTGTGAGTATTTGCAGTGTGTTTCTGTATTTTGTTGAGTTGTGAGTATTTGCAGTGTGTTTCTGTATTTTGTTGAGTTGTGAGTATTTGCAGTGCGTTTCTGTATTTGGTTGCGTTGTGAGTATTTGCAGTGTGTTTCTGTATTTGGTTGAGTTGTGAGTATTTGCAGTGTGTTTCTGTATTTGGTTGAGTTGTGAGTATTTGCAGTGTGTTTCTGTATTTGGTTGAGTTGTGAGTATTTGCAGTGGGTTTCTGTATTTGGTTGAGTTGTGAGTATTTGCAGTGTGTTTCTGTATTTGGTTGAGTTGTGAGTATTTGCAGTGTGTTTCTGTATTTTGTTGAGTTGTGAGTATTTGCAGTGCGTTTCTGTATTTGGTTGAGTTGTGAGTATTTGCAGCGAGTTTCTGTATTTGGTTGAGTTGTGAGTATTTGCAGTGCGTTTCTGTATTTGGTTGAGTTGTGAGTATTTGCAGTGCGTTTCTGTATTTGGTTGAGTTGTGAGTATTTGCAGCGGGTTTCTGTATTTGGTTGCATTGTGAGTATTTGGTTGTGTTGTGAGTATTTGCAGTGTGTTTCTGTATTTGGTTGCATTGTGAGTATTTGGTTGTGTTGTGAGTATTTGCAGTGTGTTTCTGTATTTGGTTGCATTGTGAGTATTTGGTTGTGTTGTGAGTATTTGCAGTGCGTTTCTGTATTTGTTTGTGTTGTGAGTATTTGCAGCGTGTTTCTGTATTTGGTTGCATTGTGAGTATTTGGTTGTGTTGTGAATATTTGCAGTGTGTTTCTGTATTTGTGTGCATTGTTAGTATTTGCTGCATGTTTCCGTATTTGGTTGTGTTGTGTTTTAAGTATTTGTTGCGTGTTTCTGTATTTTGTTGCATTGTAAGTATATGTAGGGTGTTTCTGTATTTTGTTGCAGCACACGTTACACAGTCGGTTGGGGGTGACTGAGGAACATATGCCATTGGGAAATAGTAAAATCATCATTCATTCTTTAGCTTACTTCTGTCAGATCGCAGTCAGGTTGATTCAGTCGTTGAATAAAACCTGTTGATCTTTGTTTCAGCTTGAAGCACATTTTAGGTTACTTGATAAAATGTTTTTGTTTTTCATGTATGTTTGTGTGTGTGTGTTATTGTGCTGAACACACGCATACAGTGAGTGATGGATGGATGGACGGAGAGGGAAGGAATGAGATTTGTGGGTGAGTCTGAGTCACAGCTGATGAAATGCAGAAAACGCTGCAGAAGAATTCAGACGACAAAAGACTCTTTCTGTGTGTGTCTGTGCGTTCTCAGGCCGGGCCTGTAAAGCCCCTGCCCTCGGGCCGCTCGGGCCTCGTGACGCTCCTCTGGGTTTCGGAGGTCACGCTGGATTGAGGAGCTTCAGCTCGGATGCAGAAGTTTCTCATGCCTCGTTCCTGCTGATCGGATTCAGTGACGAGAGCACAAATCATCCAGCTGTGACTCTGTCAAATGAGGTTTACTGCGGATCTTCACTGAAATCACATCACAGACTGATAAACCTGAAGATCTGAACTGGAGCTTTTCTTCAACACACACACAAACACTAAAGAGCTACACTTTTCTGTAACTCAAAACAGCAGAGCGTTGGCGCTTGCAAGGTCATGGGCTCGATTCCCAGGGAAAGCAAGAACTGATAAGAATGTAAAGTGTACCTTGAAATGCAATGTAAGTCGCTTTGGATAAAAGCGTCTGCCAAATCCATAAATGTAAATGTCTTCACAAGCAGAGATGTTACAATAATAATAAAAAAAATAAAAACAAAGACCTGATAACTTAGCAAGAATTAGTAGTGCTATTGATATGATATTGTGATACGGTTTTAGGGTGTTCCTTCATTGTACGTCCGGCAGGTGAAAAGAGTGTGTGTGTATGAGTGTGAGTGTGAGTGTGAGTGTGAGTGTGAGTGTGAGTGTGTGTGTGTGTGTGTGTGTGTGTGTGTGTGTGTGTGTGTGTTTGTGTGTGAATGAGTGCTTGTTTGTGTGTGAATATGTGTGTGTGTGTGTGTGTGTGTTTGTGTGTGTGTCTGTGTGTTTGTGTCTGTGTGTGTAAAGTATAAAGAGCACACTCTCCTCATAAACACACATGATCTGAACAGCATGACAACAAACACACTCAGCATTACGACTGCAGGTTTGGTCAGTGTGAGCACTAGTGATGACTAATTAGTGAACAATGCTCAGAGTGAGGCAGATCTTTAAAGATGGTTGTGTTCTTCCAGATCAAACAGACGACGGCTGTCAAACGCTCATGACCGAGTCTCTCTGATCATGTGACCTCACATCATTCACAGCATGTTCCTCTCGCCGACTTTACTTTAAAACCTCTCGCACAAATGCAGCTAAAGCAGGTCAAGAAACTCACACTCAGAAAAGACTCAGAAACTGCTAACAGTGCCTTTGTGTTCCTCATTTACAAACACCACTATAACTATGTGTTTTCAAAGACGTCAACAAAAAGCCATTTTTTTATAATAATAAACTTATAATATTAACTTTACACTCTAAAAAATGCTGTTTTTTTTAACCCAACTTTGGGTCAAATA
>NC_138221.1:22516475-22578975 GCF_964197995.2 Scardinius erythrophthalmus | reverse complement strand
GATTATCTGTGTATGTGTGTGTGACAAAGAATCTCCTCATAACTGACAGAACAATTGTCTCTCATTTCTGTGTGATTAAGTCTGTCATTTAGTGCATAAATATTTATTTGTCATTTAGTGTCTTTTTTGTTATTTATTTAAGCCATTTAGTGCATACATGCATGTTGATGTGTTGAAATTCACTTCACCATCAGATGTTACTGATGCTTTTTATCACTTGAACTAGTCAGAAGGTCTCAAATATGAGTTTTGCTGTTTTTGAGATATTTAAACAAATTTAGAAAGTTATAGTTCAGATATATTTTACACAGATTCACATGAAACACAACTGCACTGACAGATCTTAATATATCAGTGCCAGTGAATTATCTCAAGATGAACACCTAATGTTTTTTTTATTTTTTTCTCAGGCAAGTTTATAAAAGCTACTTGAATTCCCTGATTGAACTAAGGTCTAATCCTGGCTTAATCTAAACCCTGTCTGTGAAACCAGGCCTCAGTGTTAGATGCAAAACGACGTAAGAGAAGAAGTCTTGTTTTCTGAGAAACTGATCTAAATTAGTGAGTTTTTAATGGTGGCTGAGAGAGCTGTGTGTTTCTGTATGGTTGTGTTGTGAGTGTTTGCAGTGTGTATCTGTATTTGGTTGTGTTATGAGTGTTTGGTTGTGTTGTGAGTATTTGCAGTTTGTTTCTGTATGGTTGTGTTGTGAGTGTTTGGTTGCGTTGTGAGTATTTGTAGTGTGTTTCTGTTTTTGGTTGGATTGTGAGTATTTGCAGCGGGTTTCTGTATTTGGTTGTGTTGTGAGTATTTGCAGCACGTGTTGTCAAAGCTGAAGATGTTTTCTTAATTTGCATATGTTTTCTTCAGTTGCAGCGCATTGAGCTCTCTCAGCCACCACAGTTTTTGCTGTAATAAACAAAACAAAAAAACGGTGTCAACATAGCAAAATTGTTCAAACAGGATTCAGTAATTTCAGTTACATTTAAGTTTAGATGAGATGTGTAGGATTAATCAATTGTGAGTCGCTTTTTATAGACGAGTAAGTGTGCTGTAGTTCCAGTATTTTGGAGGCAGATGGCGCCTCGCGGTTCTGACCCACATCACTTATCAAGTTAACCGAAATGTAGGCTATTAAAATGCTCAAACTTGTTCAAGACTAAGGCCTGTTCACATTAACAATGATAATTATACATAACTATAACGATAAACGATAACAATATTAACATTCACACCAATCGACGATAGTTATGCGTCTGCCGCTTTAAATGCTCGCGCTCTTTAAAGCAGGAATCATTCTGATTGGCTGGCAATGTTTTTAACCGTTAGTAGTTAAAAAGCGCTCTGAATGAAAGTGATTGCAACTATATTGATTCCTCTGTCTCGTTATTGATATAGTTGTGGAGTTGACTTCATGTTCTCACAGAAAGAGAAGGATCATCAAAACTTTATCGTTATAGTCATCGTTCTTAAGTCAGAGGAGAGCTTCAGATTTAGCGATGCTTGTTTACATCTACGGGAAGAGACAGAGATGATCTACAGACACACAGGAAGCAGCGTTTGGGAAATGTAGATGAAGGAAAGAAAGAAAGAAAGAGAGATGGATGGATGGACGGAGAGACGCGGGTGAGGGGAACAGCTCATAATTAGCAGTGCAGGGGGCAGTAAACGCTGACAATGAGCCTCTGTTACTGACCCACACAATACTGCACTATCAGTTTCATCTCTCTCTCTCTCTCTCTCTCTCTCTCTCTCGCTCTCTCTCTCTTTTACTCAGTAATAAGGTCTGTCTCCCTCAGGCATGTATTCGCGAACTTCTCTCTCTCCCAGAACCTTCAAGTTCTGCTGAGGTTAATTGAGCGTCTGTGATGATGATAATGATGAAGATCAGACAGGTTTTTGTCTGTATACACGGGTCGTCCCCTTTAACATTAAAACATTAAGTGTTTGTGCTCTCATTTTGGGGAATAATTCTATACAAATCTGCTCTGGTCACTAAACTTTAATAATTGAAGATCTTCTATCATTGTTTTATAGCGTACCGATTGTTTTTGAAGTTGATAGTGTTGTTTTAGTAGCTTATAATTGAGATATTATAGTTTTTATTTATATTTTAAATTTTTGAATGTGTTTTAAATTTTATATTTTAATTATAGTTTAAGTTGTAGTAATTTAGTGTATTTTTCTCATTTTTATAGTTTTTTTTTATATGTAGTTTTTCCAGTTTTAGTATAATTGAGATATTATTAGGCCTGTAGGTTTTATGAATCGTATATATATATATATATATATATATATATATATATATATATATATATATATATATATATATATAAATATAAAGTTAGGCCTATATTTTGTTGTGTTTTCCCAATTTTTATGTTAGATTTTTTAAATATACATTTTATTTAAATTTTAGTAATTTTAGTAGGCGACATCAAGTTATACTAAATGAAAATGAGATCCAAATCTTTGGCAACTAGCTAAAATAAAATAAGTTTAAGGTTTATTTAAACCTAAAGGTTTATTTGGTTTTAGTTTAAGTTTACTATAATAACCCTGAATTGGCGACTTGATTACTTATACATGAGCAGAAAAAGCTAAAGTTAGTCACAGATTGTCAGTGAGTTAGGATGTCAGTGTCAAACTTCCTGCTAGTAAACATCTAATGATGTCACTTCCTGTGGCTGATGTCATTAAGAAACAGTTGAAGGGCTTTTCCAAAAGACTAAAAGCATGGACAGTGCATGATTAAAACATGTAACTTAATCACCAATTAAAAGAGTATTCACAAGAAACCACATTTGGATTAGAGAACGAAAAACAGTGAAGAAACGTAGTCTCGTTTTTATTCTGAAGCTTGAGTTCAAAGGTCAGGGTTAGGGGCAGGAGTTCAGGGGTCGCTGCATAACCTGCTTAGACTAGTTCACTAATGGACTGATTGATATGGTTGTCAGGTGTCACAGGTTCATTTATGTCATTTACCAGAAAAAGACTCAACGAGAGGAAGAGAGATCATGGATGCAAGTTGAAAAGGTGGAAGAAACTTATTTTTGGGTCGAGCAAACTGCAGATTAGTGAGATTAATGTTCAGGTATGATAAACTGATCTCAGAGCAGCAGTGGTCAGACTTGATTCCCCTGATCATGATCTGATCTGTCTGATCTCAGACCAGTTTCTGCTTCAATGCTCTGATCGCCTGTTACTCGCTCGTAGTCACTTCGTTTTATTCTCCTCTTCTGTCACTGCACACTTTTAAAAGGTGCTGATGATGATTATCATGACAATTATCAATTATTATTATTCTCTAACTTTAAAAAAGTTGATACAATTATTATTATTACTATTATTAGCTTATTTATTCATTGGTATTTATTAACATCATTATTTTTATTGTCTGTAAAGATATATAAGGTGCTAAAATATAAGGTAGGCTATACCATATAAGGTGCAAAAATATTATTATTATTATTTGTATTATTAAAAAAAAATTCTTTATTAGTATTATCATTATTTCTGGAAATGTTTATAATGTATGTATTATTATTATTATTATCATCATTCATTATTTATTTATTTATTTATTGGTATTTATATTTTGTATTTATTTACTGATTACTTTATTTATTATTCTCTGTAAAGTTTTAAAAGGTGCTAAAATATTTTTATTAATATTTATTTGTATTTTTTTAAATGTATTATTATTACCAGTATTTTTTATTGTCTGAAAAGTTTTAAAAGGTGCTAAAAATATTATTTTTTGTATTATTAAAAATAAAATATTAATTCTTTATTATCTTCATAATTTCTTTCTTGAAACGTTTAAAAATGTACTTATTATTATTATTATTATTATTTTAATTATTATTTATTTACTATTATAAAAGTACTAATATAAAAGGTGCTAAAATATTAGTATTTATTTTTTTATCATTGTTTTTTAAAATTTTCATTAAATTATTATTATTATTCTCTGGAAACTTTTAAAAGGTATTCATTTGCATTTATTATTTTTAATCTGTGTATTAGTTTTATAATTTATCTATCATCATCATTATTCTCTAAACTTTTAATGTGTGCTAAATAATATTTATGTGTATTCATTTTTAATATATATTTTAAAAAATCTAGTGTTCTTATCATTATTAATATTCTCTGTAAACTGTGCTAAATTATTATTGATATTTTGTATTAATTTTCTGTTAATTTTCTTTTATAATGTGCTTATATTATCTTTCATCTATTATAGTGCTCCTGCTTGTGTGTGTTTGTATAAAGACCAGCAGAGGGCGCGAGTGTGTCAGTTTTGTGTGTTTGTATAACAAGTTAGTGTTGCGCGCCATCTGCTGGTGAGATGAGAGAACTGCAGCCGATCAGTGTGTGTGTGTGTGTGTGTGTGTGTGTGTGTGTGTGTGTGTGTGTGTGTGTGTGTGTGTGTGTGTGTGTGTGTGTGTGTGTGTGTGTGTGTGTGTGTGTGTGTGTGTGTGTGTGTGTGTGTGTGTGTGTGTGTGGACAAGTTTTTCTACACCGGTGGGGACTTAAACCTGAATGCACACAGACTCATGGGGACTCGTGTCACCGTGGGGACCTAAATTGAGGTCCCCATGGGTACAAAAGCTTATAAATCATACAGAATTAGTTTTTTTGAAAATGTAAAAATGCAGAATGTCTCCTGTGATGGGTAGGTTTAGGGATAGGGGCAGTGTAAGGGGATAGAATATACAGTTTGTACAGTATAAAAACCATTACGTCTATGGAGAGTCCTCACAAAGATAGTGCACCAGACATTTATTATTCATAATTATTCATGAAAACATCTGATTCGACATTGATGTTGAGATGGTATATAGTGTGTAACACGGAAGAAATATAAAATAACATTATCACTGATCTCATAAATGTATTCATTTTATTGGATTACTCTAAACCCTCCTACGTATTAAAGTAAAACAATGCACAGGGAAATGAGAAAAGGGGAAATGTAGAAAGAAAGCTTAATCTGCTTAACATTTGTATTATTGTAGTTCCTTTGGTTATTAATAACAATATTATTCAAATTAAATATTTATTATGTATCAGTTGTACCGAATGACTATGTCTGCTGCCTTTGACATTATGAAAATTTAAGACAATACACAGACACAAATAGATACAGAAGCACATTTTATTAAAATAATATTAATATAAAAAAGTACATTAAACATTAAAAACATTTCATTGTTATTGGAACGAACATATTTACATACAACTCATATTGTTAATGATATTAAAGTAATTCAAACATTTTGGCCAAGTTCATCAATTGACACTTGCTCTTTTTTGCCAGAGTTTTTTTTCTTTGGTAAGTAAAAATAAAAATTAATCTATGCAACAACAACTACTAATAATAATACTAATAATATAATATTGGCAGGTGTTCCTGTTGATCACTCACTTCAGCCGATTGTATGCGTTGTAACTATATATACTATATATACTATTATAATAATAATAGTAATAGGATATTAAAATAATAAAAACTAATGATACTTTTTCTCTTTTTTAGGCAAGTATCTCTTCTTTTTTAACAGGATCAGCTTTGACCCTTTCCCAGTAGCAAGCTCCTTTTTCCTTATTTGATAAAGGCATCTGAAAAAGTAAAATTCAGTTAAAATTAATAATTTTAATAATATACTCTGCACATTTTCTATTAATAAAATGTTGCATTTATTTATTCCAGATATGTACAAATATGACCAACATACATTGTTGTCATTCGGTATAACCAAATTTTCGGTATTACCGAATGGCACTTTTGGTAATACTGAATGACAATGTTTTCAAACAATGCTAACAGGCTGATATCTAGCTAGTTAGCAAGCAAAAATACAATCAAACATTTTATATTTATTACAAGTTTTTAAAAAATTACATTTTCCATGTTTTATAGCGGTTGTACCGAATGACCTGATATTTCGGGACATGCGTATAAGCAAGTGAAAACATGAATTTCTCAAATAGTTAAGAGAGAGTTACTTACTTTGCTTCATGACCATGCGGTCCTTTGCAGGTGTCTGAATGATGTCACATCCTGTCACATGATGTTGACCGCAGGACTTTATCCAAAATGGTGCCTTTATATTGGTTATCCCGAATGACATCAATGAAATTCATTTTTCTGGATATTCTTTCTCATAACAAAGCAAGGACTTCTACACATAATTTTAATACAAATTTGCATTACATTGAAATATAATGTTATAAAATCATGCCAGAATAAAAAATATATACATTTATTACATTTTAAGATATTTTAATCACAAATGAAATGGCTGTATTGGCCTTCGGACGGTTAAACTGAATGACCTTTTGACACTCCATAATCTTTAAAATACCTTTATATGTAGTAAAATATAATTAAAACCTTTTGGATTCAGTAAAAGAGATCAAGTTGTACTACCTTACATACTCTGGATGTCATATCTTGTTTTTTTATTATTATTAAGGCCTTTGGACAAAAAAATTACCCGTCACGTGACTCCTGTCATTAATACGCTGTGGTCTAGTCTAGCCATCAACAGAAAATTGAGAGGGGAGAAAAATGGATTTTGGCGTGACGTTTCTTGCGTGTGCATGAGAGCATGAGAATGATGCTGAAAGCGCGAGTGTCATGCCAGACGCGTGAGGGTTGGCAACCCTGAATTACCCCCCCACATCTGAATTTCATGTGGCGCATTCACATGGGATAAGCGAAGCCTGTGATTTTACTCTAATTTACTGACTTATCTCCCGGATACGATGTCAAAAGGCTATTGCTTAGTAATGTCTTGTTGTTATATGTTTAGCTGTATGATATATCATACACATAATAATGTTCTTTACCGCTGCCACGGCGATGCGTAAGGCAAATACAAAAGAGTTCACTGAGACGAAGAGATCCAAACAAATAAAGGTTTTTTCCAGAGTCCAGACGATGAAGGATCACGCACACACCAGGTAACACAAACAATAACGGACACCAGACAGAACACAGGCAGGAACTTAAATACACAGTGATGATTAACAAATGACTAGCAGCTGTAATGAAAGTGATTAGTGTCCATGGTGACAGATCAGTGGTGGGAAACACAGACAGGGAAACACATGTGAGGAATGCAACAGTAGCCGCGTTTCCATTACCCTTCAAATTGCGCAAATTGAAATTGCGAATTGAAAATGCGCTCAATGGAAACACGTCAATTTCGCAAAAACTCGCTTTTATCGCAAAAAAGTTTTTGCGCTCGCATGAGGTGGTTTTTCAGGCAATTCGAAAAAGAAATATTTCGCAAAACTGCAATGGAAACAGTTTTTGCGCATTTACAGGTCACCTGACTTAGAAGGCGCGGTGTGTTTGGACAGAATACGAGACGGAGTTCTTTATTTAATTCATAAAAGACAAAATAATGACAGAAATACTGGATTCTAAACATCAAAGAAATGCCAGAAATGAGTGAGAAAAACCCAGAAACACTTCATATGTGCCGCTCACAGACACAGTATAAGGTCTTTCCTTGCCATTAATGCTTGGATAACACGCCTACGTTTCCTTCCATTAATAATAATAACGTCTAGTGCGGTACATGGCTGTGATTTATATATAAACTTACCAATGTCCGTTGCCATGATTTTTGGAATGACTTATCGCGAGAGGAAAAAATGACGTTTTAGTCGCATAACATCGGTTAATGGAAACGCCGTCATTTCGCAATAGTTTTTTATCGATATTTTGAAAAAAAAAAAATCGCAAAAGTTTTGCGCGAATCTTTAATGGAAACGCGGCTAGTGACAATCGCATGCAGCATTCGTTTTGTTTTTGCTACTATCACTCCAACGCAGCCTCCATTCTTCGTGAAAGAGTTATAAAAAGGCACACAGGAAACAAAATCACAGAGATGCCGATTCACACGGTACTAAAATTATCACAAGACATCGGTGTCCGGCGAAACATGGTAGGTCATTTGCGGGGGAATTTTTACATTACAAATGACAGACATTGTCGATTCACACAGGATAAAGATCAAAGACAACCTTCGCAAAAATGTTATTCTATTTCATAGTTTACCTGTCAAAATATAGGTGAAAATATGTCCGAAAAGAAACAAAGATTGCAGACCTACTGGTGAAGGACGCGATGAGCCGGTCCCTCCTGCCGATATGAAGACCGGCTTCTACAACCCGTACTTCATTGTACCCAAGAAAGGCGGTGGGTTATGACCCATCTTGGACCTGCGTGTCCTGAACTGGTCCCTTCACAGACTGAATGCGTCAAATGCGGCCATCGATGCAGCCCCTGAATTGGGACACAGCTTTTGTTTCTCAGCAAGTCAAAGTCAAGTCATCTTCATTTATATAGCGCTTTTAACAATGTAGATTGTCTCAAAGCAGCTTTACAGAGATAAGCGTAGAATTTAAGGTAACAGAGATTGTTTCGGCTTTACAGCAGAGTTAAGTTATTTCCATTTGTTATTAAATTAGGGGCCGCTAAGACGACACCATTCCCTCTACACAGACTTTAAACGCGAACCTGTGAGAAACGCTGATGGCGTTCACATGCGCATTTAGAATGGGTTCTATAGTTATGTGCGTTTGAATATACACAGGTTTGGAATTCCCTACAAGCCAAGCCTAAACAAAATACTTGTCTTTCCTTATTAATTTTGATAAGGAATTTTATTTTATTTGTTGCTTTGGGGAAGGACCGCGAGACGAATTTTCCCGACAACGCCTTATCTGTAGAGTGGTAGTGGGATCCTCCATAGGGAGAGACTAGTTGGCACTTCAGCACTGCGTTGTCATCGGTCCAGGTGAAGGTCCTTCGTCAGATCTGGATACGGCCTGGATCCGGCAGGCTGCAGGAAAAACCTCGGGATAAACACAGACACTAAAATTAGCGTAGATGCCATTCTTCTCATGATGTAACGAGTACATCAGGATTTTTGGGAAGTGTTCCCGGTTCCGGCTGACCTACTATATGCAGCCTAACATTAAATTATAGAAGTCTATAATGTATTATGTGAAAGCTAGGTCAAAGAGATGTGTCTTTAATCTGGCTTTGAACTGACAGAGTGTGTCTGCTTCCCGGACAATGTTAGGAAGACTGTTCCAGAGTTTTGGTGCTAAATAGGAGAAGGATCTACCGCCAGCAGTCGATTTTGATATTCTAGGTATTATCAACTGGCCGGAATTTTGAGATCGTAATAGACGTGACGGACTATAATGCGTTAAGAGCTCGCTCAAGTACTGCGGAGCTAAACCATTTAGTGCTTTGTAAGTAATCAGCAATATTTTAAAATTGATGCGATGTTTAATAGGGAGCCAATGCAGTTTTGACAGAACTGGGCTAATATGGTCATACTTCCTGGTTCTGGTAAGAACTCGAGCTGCTGCGTTTTGAACCAGCTGTAGTTTGTTTATTAAGCGTGCAGGGCAACCACCCAGTAGAGCATTACAATAATCTAGCCTTGAGGTCATGAACGCATGAACTAATTGTTCCGCATTTGTCAATGAGAGCATATGGCGTAATTTAGATATATTTTTAAGATGGAAAAATGCAGTTTTACAGATACTAGACACGTGACTTTCAAATGAAAGATTGGTATCAAAGAGCACACCCAGGTTCCTAACCGACGACGAAGACTTAACAGAGCAGCCATCGAGTGTTAGACAGTATTCTTGATTATTACGTGAGGAAGTTTTTTGTCCAATAATTAGAAACTCTGTTTTTTCAGAATTTAGAAGTAGGAAATTACAAGTCATCCAATTTTTTATATCCGCTATGCATTCCGTTAATTTTGTGAATTGATAAGTTTCGTTAGGTTTTGAAGAAATATAGAGCTGAGTATCATCGGCATAACAGTGAAAGCTAATGCCATGTTTCCTAATGATATCTCCAAAGGGTAGCATGTACAGAGTGAACAGCAGCGGTCCTAGTACTGAGCCTTGTGGTACGCCATACTGAAATTGTGATCGATGAGACATCTCTTCATTTACTGCTACAAACTGATAACGGTCAGATAAGTATGATTTAAACCATGCTAGTGCATTTCCCGTAATGCCAACATAATGTTCTAATCTATTTAAAAGAATGTTGTGGTCGATGGTGTCAAATGCAGCACTAAGATCGAGTAACACTAATAGAGAGATACAACCACGATCGGATGATAAGAGCAAATCATTTGTGACTCTAACGAGAGCTGTTTCGGTACTATGGTACGGTCTAAATCCTGACTGGAAATCCTCGCAGATATCATTTCTTTCAAGAAAGGAACACAGTTGTGAGGATACTGCCTTTTCTAATATCTTTGACAGAAAAGGTAGATTCGAGATCGGCCTGTAATTGACTAATTCTGAAGGATCAAGTTGCGTTTTTTTAACAAGTGGTTTAATCATAGCCAGCTTAAAGTTTTTTGGTACGTATCCTAGAGACAAAGACGAATTAATGATATTCAGAAGAGGATCTATGACCTCTGGAAGTATTTCTTTCAGTAGCTTAGTCGGTATAGGGTCTAACATACATGTTGTAGATTTAGATGATTTAATGAGTTTAGTAAATTCTTCCTCTCTTATAGCAACGAATGAATCAAATTTTTCCTCAGGGAGACTACAATGCACTGCCTGATGTGATACTGTAGTAGACGGTTGCATAGTTATAATTTTGTCCCTGATATTATCAATCTTATAAGTGAAGAAGTTCATAAAGTCATTACTGCTGTGTTGCTTGGAAACTTCGGTGCTTGAAGCTTTATTTTTCGTTAGTTTAGCCACCGTTTCAAATAAATACCTAGGATTATGTTTATTTTCTTCTAATAGGGTTGAAAAATAAGCAGATCTAGCAGCTTTTAAAGCCTCTCTGTAAGTAATTGAGCTCTCTTTCCATGAAATGCGAAATACCTCTAGTTTTGTTTTCTTCCAGTTGTACTCCATTTTTCTGGCTGCTCTCTTAAGGGCCCGAGTGTGCTCGTTGTACCACGGCATTGGACTATTTTTTTTAATCTTCTTAAAGCGAAAAACCCAAAAACTTTTCCAATTGTCTATGAATTCTATATTATTAAGCGGACACCACCGAGACAGCCAACCGTTAAGCGAACATAATCTTCTAACTATCTCATGACTCCTGCGAACAGGAAGGGGGTCAGAGCAAATGACAGTCCTTGACATCGTACTTGCAAGTTCACACACCTCTTTAATATTAATTAAACAGCATAATTAAGCATATAAAGATTAACTACTTATCATGATATCAGACTGTGGTGATGTAGTTTCTCCACTGTATGGATCTTCATGTGTCTCTTCAGCTGACTTTTAAAAGAGAAACTCTTTCCACACTGATCACACGTGTGCGGCTTCTCTCCAGTGTGGATCCTCTCATGTGTTTTCAGAGATGATAACTGACTGAATCTCTTGTCACAGTGTGAACACTTGTAAGGTTTTTCTCCAGTGTGGATCCTCTCATGTGATTTCAAAGATGATGAATCACTGAATCTCTTGTCACAGTGTGAACACTTGTAAGGTTTTTCTCCAGTGTGGATCCTCTCATGTCTTTTCAGATGTTGTGACTGACTGAATCGCTTGTCACAGTGTGAACACTTGTAAGGTTTTTCTCCAGTGTGAATTATCTGGTGCAGTTTTAAACATTTCGCTGTAATAAAAGTCTTCCCACACTCAAAGCACATGTACTCTCTCACACCAGTATGAGTTTTCTGATGGGTATGTAAAGATTGCCGCACTGAAAAACTCTTTCCACACACAGAACATGAATGTGGCTTCTCCTTTGTATGAACTGTCAGGTGTGCCTTCAGGTTTGATGCCCTGAGAAATCTTTTTCCACACTGATCACATATGAACGGCTTCTCTCCAGTGTGGATCATCATGTGAAGCTCAAGATTACGTTTGGTTATTAAAGTCTTTCCACACTGTTGGCACGCATACGGCTTCTGTCCGGTGTGGATCTTCATGTGTTCCTTAAGATTTGTTTTTCGTCTGAAGCTTTTCCCACATTGATCACATGCATGCGGCTTCTCTCCGGTGTGGATCCTCATGTGACACTCAAGGATACTTTTCTTTGTAAAACTCTTTCCACACTGAGTGCAGGTGAAATATTTATTGGCTCTTCTTTTCTTTAAAAATGTATTTTTAGTCTTTGAGCGACTCAAAGGTTTTTCTCCAGGTTTGACATGATGTTCCTCCTCCACTTCACTCAGTTCTTCACTCTCCTCCTTCACTTTACTCAGTTCTTCACTCTCCTCCTTCACTTCACTCAGTTCTTCACACTCCTCCTTCACTTCACTCAGTTCTTCACTCTCCTCCTTCACTTCACTCAGTTCTTCACACTCCTCCTTCACTTCACTCAGTTCTTCAATCTCCTCCTTCACTTCACTCAGTTCTTCACTCTCCTCCTTCACTTCACTCAGTTCTTCAATCTCCTCCTTCACTTCACTCAGTTCTTCACTCTCCTCCTTCACTTCACTCAGTTCTTCTCTCTCCTCCTTCACTTCCATCAGCGCTGAAATATATAAAAAATAATTCATTTATTTTTTAGGACACAATAATTCAAAGAGAGAAAAATCAAGTGAAAGGAAATTAAAGTGAGCCCTGGTTTAATAGCAGAAAGTAAACAACTGCTATAAAATATTACAACCATTTTTTTTTGCCTTTTTATAAATCAATTATACATCCCTGAAACTTTTCGATTGTGGTTCAATGATATTCCAATTATTATTTTTGAAAGCATTATACGCACAAATACCATGTTACTGTAGTGAGAACTATTACATATTATAACTATTACTATTGTCTAACCTAATTTTACCATAAAAATATACAGGGTTTCCCCAGGTTTGATCACCCCAAATTTAAGACTTTTTTAAGACCTTTTTAAGACCACTTTAATGAAAATTAAGACCTACATCGCACCCATTATGCAGTCGTAAAACACCAGATCAAGTCCCAATAATGACTATTACTAACAAATGTTTTAATTAAAAATACATTATTATAAAAAAAAAACTCATTCAACAACACACTGCAAAGTGATGTTTTTGGTAAATATCAAACATTCATAACAATAAACAGATAAACTAACTTTTCAAATCGTCAAAGTAAAGTTTCTCAGCATTCAAATTGCTTCAACCATTGCTTCAGAGGGGTAGACAGATAGGTAAGAGAGATATAGATAGTAGGGGTGTAAAAGTTCACAAAATTCACGGTTCGGTTCAATACGATACACTTGTGTCACGGTCCGGTACGTTTTCGATACAGCAAAAAGAAAGAAATGCCAGAGAATTATTTTATTTTTTTTAATTAAAACTAACATAATAAAGTAGGCTATGATATATATATATATATATTTTTTTTTTTTTACTTTGACCAATGATGGAGCTATAGGAGCATAAACAATACAGCTCCTTGGAAAAAATTAAATAGCCTATTGTAGTAGTTATAAACAAAGGTCTATTTTTATTTCAGATTAACATTTGAGGGCAGCAATTGTATTCATAATGTCAAAACAAAACCAATGTAATGTTACTTGAAAGCATTATAGCCTACTATCCCTGCCAAACTTCCATGGTTGCAGTTAGTGTTACTACAGTAAATCCATGGTGAATGTTTAATAGTTCATTCATGGCACAATGTTTCTTCCTGGCTTCCACGTCAGCGCTGTTTGATCCGTTAATAACAGAGAAATGTGAATGTTTCTCACTAGATCTCACAGCGATGATATTACTTCTGTGGCTAATTCAAATGATGTATTTACTGGATCTCTTATTACCGCTGTGTAACAGTGTCGCTTGATCAAGATCGGCTCGCGCTGCACTGGTCCAAACTGATAAACGGTCCTTCAACCACACAATAATGAGTAGCCCAGTTACGTTTGCACATTTGATGTTGGACAATGTTGTGGTCGCGCCGGCGTCTCTTACATTATGAGCGCGCTTGCCACGCGCCTACATTTGAAATAATTAAATTTTGGTCGTCAGGAAAAATGGTCCAAAATGCGTACACCGAACCGAACGACACTTCCCGATGTCTCAGTCTCCTCTCAACTGATGGATTAGAATGTTGATCCATTGCCGCCGGCGCGAAAACCCAAACTATTGTTTGCGCATACTAGAAATTAGAAGTTCTCTGACGTTACGCTAAACACTGTTGAATTTTACATTGTTGTTTTTTCCCCCATTTCACCTTGCGTTGCAGTCTGGTTGACTTTTGAATAAATAGGCTAGTATTATGAAATTTAAGACCTTCGTTTAAAAAATTAAGACTTGGACAACGGAATTTAAGACTTTTTAAGGCCTTAATTTAGGAACATGACATTTAAGACTTTTTTAAGACTTTTAAGACCCCGCGGCTACCCTGATATACAATAGTGCCATAATTCTGACACCAACTTTTACACTGATATTTCATTTATTTTACTAAAAACTTTCATTATTAAAGGCCAGTCACACCAGACTTCTCACTTCATTCATAAGCATGTGAATGTGGGACACTGGAAACACAAGCCTGAGTGAATTTTGGGAAATTTGTCGAATTCACATCACATTTGACCAACAGAACATAGATGGGCGATTCCACAGTTTCGGTCCACAAGGGGTGTAATGAACAATATAGATTGAATAATACCCAGTTGTTGTAATTTTTTTATTTTTAGTTCACTATTTTGTTAAAGATAGATGTAAGAAATAATAAAGTTACTTTTATCCCACTAAGCCTTGGCATTATCGTGTAATGAGACTTTATTTTATTTCCGTCCCCAGAAATTGCGGGTGTCAGGGTAGGACATTCAGTGCATCTGGTTTTTCCTAAGTCATTTCTTTCATTTCCTTTAATAAAATCCTGAATTTTGGCGCATAACATTTATTTTGGTGTGTCTTCTACAAAATACTACTACTAAAACTGAAAGTAGAATTCCCTTAATCCACCACGATGCAATGGAAACATTTACTAACGTTCGTTACACTTTCTGTCCAAGCAGTTACGCACGTTAAACTATGATTCTAAAGGAAGCGGAGATATAATTTTTCCATGTAATTCTATCAGTAGCATAACGATAAAACCATCTTGTGTGGGTTAAATTCTCATATTCTCTGCCACATGATAAATAGTTAATAAATCGGGATAAACAGGGGCAGAGATTTTCTGTCCAAAAGTCATAACGCTCGAACATTTTATTCTGACGCTGAATTCCCATCTCCTAATGTCTCAACGGTTCTCATCAAAGAAATAAGATTGTCTAGGTCACGGTCGCTCTGCGCGGGAGGAAGAGTTAAAAGGATTTCACGGATTTCGACGACTGTGGGTAAGTTTGTGGATTCTGTCCAAAAGGTTACGAACGTTAAAATGATACGAACGTGGTAAACTTTGGTTAAGTAAACATTAAATAGGATTATTGTGGTGAGAAAGGATAAAAGAGTGTGCAAGTCGGATGATTGCGAGTGGTTTCGGACCGAGAGCGTCGTTCATCGTGAAAGTGCATGCATGAATGGTGGTTTTATACATTTTGACGGATTTTGCCCATCTTGTTCGTAAATTAGACGAAAATTTTCAGTCTGTCCAACTTCCAACGTTGTTTTCTGCGTATTTTTGACTCAATAAGCTGTTCATGAAAGTCAACATCGTCAATGACATTTTTTTTTTTTTTTTTTTTTTTTCTGTCCAATGTTCGTAAGAATATAGCTTAGGCTGACGAAGTTAACACGTTAATAGTGCGTTAACACAATCGGTAAGATCTTTAAATTTGACAGTATGATGACAGGTTATTTTAATGTGTTATTAACTTGTTCTGTTCTTTGCCAGTTTTCATGAAATGGTATTATTTTGTGTTACAGAGGCAATCTTGCAGGATTGTTTATTTTTTTCCGTCCACGTTACACACGTTATAACTTAACACACTTGTAGGAATTCCTTTGTCTTCTACATTTGGCAAATAAATTTGACAAATATACCTGTGGTATTAGTTAGTATTTTGCTGGCTTTCAGTTTATGAACATACCAGACTCAAAAATGCACCTTTAAGTTTATAGAACAGATAATATTAGATGGCCACCCTGCCTGCATGGAATTCCTATTACCAGTTTTGTGAACCATACACAATGCATGACTCATAACTATACCAAATTAGGAACAAAGTAAAACATGAACTGGGATTCAACCAGAATTTTATTAAACTGAATTAGATTAAGTACACTTTTTGCTTGAACTTACATTGTTTTTCCGTCCACGTTACATACGTTAAATTTGAAATAAGCTCAACTTTGATCAAAGTTTACTAGTTTACCATTGCCAAATTTATCCTGCCTTTCACACAGATGTACCCCAGGTTTTCTCAGGATGTTAACCTGAGGACAATGGCTTTCTCCATGAAGATTGATTTTTGCAGGCTGTTGTCCTTGCAGTTGGCCCCAAACTGTGGAATCGCCCAGATATTTCAGCTAAATTAAAAGTGCAGTTGAGTAGGTTGTACATTTTTCTGGCGCATGCCTATAGGCAAACTACAGCTGCCTAGGGTGGCAAAAAAGAAATTCTTTATATTATTATTATTATTTTTTTTTTTTTTTTGAATTATTGCGTATATCATCAAGTTATCACCCCATTAGTTATTTTACATCTAAATAATTTTCCTTCATTCAACCTAGTAGTAACACTCTTAAAGCAGATGATAATCAAAATGAATAAAACCATACGGACATGAATACGAAAGATGACATGAAAGATGACTAATGAAATCTATGGCTAATAAACATTTGGTACCATTTCATAGTTTACCTGTTTGTCTAAATGTGAAGAAGGGCTTGAATGTTTCTAACATGAATGTTCTTCAGCATCATGAATAAATGAAGAATAAACACCAACCTCTTTGTTCTTCAGGATCTTCAGTGTGTTTCATTCTGCAGGGTTCTGGATCACTTATGTTCTCACTGTCCTCTTTAATAAACTCAGTCTTTGCAGATTTCAGCTCTTCCTGATGCTCTGTGCTCGTCTTCACTTGTAGCTGATGGGAATATTCCAGCATTTATTGGAGAATTACAGTGGGAGGAGCTTCACTGATGATGAAATCCAATGTCAGAGGAGCTGATCTGACTGAGTTTGTTTTTGTACAAAATATCACATCTAAGCATTTATGCCGGTTTGTCTGTCTATTGTAAAGTAACTGATGCTAATTCACAACTTATTTTATTACTAACCTGAACATTATCCTGCTTCCTCATTAAAATTAAGGGTGGGGAAAAAATTGATACTCGGATGCATCGCGATTTTCTCTCCAACTATTCTGGATCGATTATGAACTTAGTTTTTAACCACAAACTCACTCACTCACACACACACAAACACACACCACTCGAACCTTCCATAAAATAATCTTTCATGAAGGTTGGAAAGGTTGAAGCAAATTACAAGGACATTTGCGGGCTTGATTGCACAGGATTTTGCACAGAAAAACGTAGCCACATATTTGTCACCAACAGATACCCTTAGTCTTAAGCCTGGAACACACCAAGCCGACGGTCGGCCGTCGGGTAGTTTCTGTGCGTCGGCCGACTAAATCTTCTCGGTGTGTTCCCCTCCGTCGGCTGAAATTGGTCCTCGTCGGCTTTGTAACGGCCGATTCGACATGTTGAATCGGCGTCGGGCCGTCGGTGAAAGAGGGAACTCTGATTGGCTGATCAGCTTAGTGAAGGAGGCAGTGCACGAGAATAATAGCAAAACAGCAAGCAAAGTCAAAATGGTACAGATAGAAGGCTGTTCTAATGTTACGCATCTTACCTGAGTGTTCCTTGGCGATTATTTCAATATTAACACGAGCGGAGTGGAATAAAGAAAGTGTTTAGCAGGTGTGATATTCAAAACGGTAAGCACGCACTGCTTTGTTTACGTTTGTGTTTTTGCAGCCGGCAGCGTCCGTTTCCCTTTTTGAATAACGAATAAAGACAAATATATCTGCAAAAATAGACAGTTGTCTCACTTACACGCAGGCGCAGAACCCGCTTTCTAGCTGACAGTCGGCAGGAGTTCTCTCGGTGTGTTCAAGTGCACTTTTTACCCCGACGAGAGGCGACAACACAGTCGGCTTTCATCAGCGCTAGTTCGTCGGCGTCAGCTTGGTGTGTTCCAGGCTTTAGAGCAGTGAAATGAGCTTTAAGTGTCAATGTACAGGAGATCTGAAGACATCAGCATAATAAATGAGGTGAAAACAGGAACTATTGATGTGAAATGGGTAGAACTATTTACTGCTCTAGTTCAACAGTTATCAGTTTAGAAGTATTCATGTGAATTAAATGTGGGACAATGGCCTCATCATCTCAGTATGCTAATGTATGCAGGGAATCGTCATTATGCAGATTGAGGACTGACGAGTGAGTCTCTTCCACCTCTAACACACATCTGTGCCATTTGCTACACACACACACTTATTCCCACTACATGCTACTGATATACTAGTGTGTTCTAACATGCTTTGTCTCATCTGACAGCTTATAAACTGAACATAATTGTGCTGAACTTAATTGAGATATTAATCCTAATGTACAATCTTGATACTGAAACATATGTTAAAGTATTTCTCGCTCGCTTAATCACCAGCTATTTGTCTTCAGGTTTATGGTCTTCTGGTTCCCTACCAGTTGGTTTTGGTGTTGTTGTTCCACTCATGTTTAACAACGCCTTGCTCAGGGTATAAGAAGAAAAGTCAGTTTTTCTATTTAGTATTTTGTTCCATTGTGCTGTCTGTCTATTTAAACATGACGTAATAAACAACTTTGCCTGCTTTAATTAAAGGCATTGAATATCCACCCTTATTACTATATAAGGATAATGTTAAAGTGATTTTAACTTGCTTAATTCTGGTTACATTTTATGTTTTACTCTCAGATCCAAGAAAGCCTTAATTACCTTGAGGTTAAAAAAAACAAAACAATACTTTAAAGGGGTCAGATTACTTATATTGGAGTCAGATAACTAAATGATCATTCTCCTTCAACTGCTTTTTGATCCTATTATTGGTTCAAAATGAATGATGATTTCCTGGTTACAAGAAGCCTCTCCCTCAGAAATACACGATGGACTCTGATTGGTCAGCTTGGCCCAGTGTGTTGTGATTCGCTAACCGCCTAGTTCACGCCAGGGCTGCGTTCAGCCCCGACAAAACGTTGCACAACGTTTTTTAAACAGAAACGGTGATGCGTTGAACACACTGTTCTGATGACGCAAGAGTTGCAACTATGGCAGCTGAGAAGGCCATTCTTTGTGTTCTTTGTAAAGAATTTTCTGAGCCTGATGAAGTCGGTATAAATATGTGTTTAATACTACAAAATATGCCCGATGTTACAGTTACTGCACTTGCCGCCCAGAACAAAAGAGAACATCTCAATCGAGTGAAGGGATTGCTGAAACTGAAATGGAAGCACACATCTTACCTAATTCAGACTAAAACACATCTATTTAGCCTCACATACTGACTTTATCTGTAGTTCATACTGTTTTAATACCCTGTATTTTCTTTCTCATTTTTAGGAAAAGCACTTAATTACCATTGTTTATATCAAATGTCATACACTTGCAATGAAGCTAAAAATACAAACAACTACATAATTATGTTTATATCCTATATTTTTACAATAAAACTTACGACAAACATGTCTTCTAATATCCTCAGTTGTTGCGTATACCGAGCTGCATCGAACTAAATTAAATGTAAATTACTTTCCTTGAACCCATTGTGCGAGTTCACTTTAATACCACGTGCTTATATATATATATATATATATATATATATATATATATATATATATATATATATATATATATATATATATATATATATACTATGGAAGTCAATGGTGCCCCACTGTTTGATTACCGACATTCTTCAAAATATCTTCTTTTGTGTTCAGCAGAACAAATAAATTCATAAAGGTTTGGAACAACTTGAGGGCGAGTGAATAGCCAACTTTCATTTTTAACGCACTATCCCTTTAAATGCCCTCCTTTGACTCTTCTTTTATATATATATATATATAACAATAATATCAAAATACATTTAATCAATTTATTCATAGAAAAAAATATCCTAAAATATAACTTTGTATATTACTATTAACAGTGGCGGTCTTAACATAGAGGCATAGGTAGGCGGCTGCTTGGGGCCCCCTACCAGCGGTCGTAGTAGGGGGGCCCCCAACCAACCTCAAAAAAAGAAAAGAAAAAAAGAAAAGAAAAAGCCCCTTATCATCATGAACGCTTCAAAAGCATGGTACATTTTATTAATATTCTTAAGAAATACGTTGAAACGTTGAAGTAGTTGTTAAAATTTCCAGTTAATGGTCATCTGTACCTACACATACACCCCCTACTTTCACAATGAAATGGACTAGCCCGTAATTGTGCGCGGCGCGAAAGATAAACACGCAGTGTGACAGGAGGACTGGGAAGTACAAAAACAGAGACGAAGCAAGATGAGTCTAAACCATAGGTCTAAACGTGAAAATGAAAAGTTTCCCAAGCGGCTCAAATAAAAAAAAAAGCGAAAAGACACTGATAAGTATTTGGCAACGCTGCCTAAAGATTACAAACTTTTTTACGGCTACTGTTGGGGATACAGACAGGAAGAACAATGTCCAAAGCGATGAACATGCTGCTAGCTGTGAAGTGGCTCTAGGTGAGGATAACGTTAACACACTCACATGGATATACGTGGATTTGCTTAGATCCAAATGCAGTGCACTTCTCCCCAGTTCGTCCCTCTTACCCCCTCTCACTCACTTAAGTTACTATAAATACTGTTTTGGCGCTTGTAAATGTGACGTGACCCGATCATCTCAACTAGCTAATAGTAAATAAAAACGAATGAACAATGTTGAAAGATACAGTTCAACTTAGCGAAATTCCTCATACATAATATTGATCAATCAGTGTTTTTCAACAGCGGAAAGGGGTCAATAAAACAGCTGGAGAACAATTGTCACATAACATTTACCTCAGGAAAGCCAATTAATGACCATAATATAGGCTATAGCAGGTTTGTTGGCTAGAAAAAAAGAGCTATATAGAGTATTTTGCTAAATATGTGTACTATACATATTTAATATATTTTTACTTATAATGCATTTTTATTACAATAAAAACTTTAATGATATGTTTAATTTGAGATATTTTTAACCTTAAATAATAATACTACCAGCTGATAGGGCTCTCTGTATGTTTACAGCATTATGTGAGTTTTTTTTTCTTGAGAGAAATTAACGCCTATCTTGTGTACCTAATATTTATCCAAATGAGTCAATATTGAATCAAATCACAAGAATTGAATTGAAATCGTGAAATTTGTGTCAAGCAATAATAATAAAAAAATTTAGCTTAGCAGAAATTGTACCATGTGAACATTGTAACATGTTTCTGTTTAGTTACTAAAATGTTTTGACAATCACAAAACTTATTGTGATGCAAGATTTTTCAGGTGATATCTGAAACCTTATTCTCTGTTGGGTTCCATCGTAACTATTAGTTTGTGTAGTGCTACTGTCTGTGTGTTCTCTGCTTTCCATCTTCATTTTGGTATAAATAAGTGTATGCAGGGTTTAAAGGGGAAGGTTTTTTTTCACCTCTCCAACCTTTACTTCCCCGTAGATTAGCTTTACCTGCCTATTCTTTACCTACCATTCAGTCGGTACAATATTTTTTTCGTTCTATTTTAAAGATCGAATGGGGGGCCCCATATATACCTTCGCCTTGGGCCCCCAATTTGCTAAATCCGCCACTGGTCACGTCATTGACCCAGATATACAGGTCCTTGAAAGTGCTTGAATTTATTTTGTGCAAGAAGTTTTCTGGAAAAAATTCCATATTATTCCCTCTGGTCCACTTATGTGTTATTTCGCCAACTCTTCGTGGCCTATGCATACTAGCTTGCTTGATTTATGCTAGTTTCGCGCATTTACTCGTTGCGTTAAGTGTTTCCCGCGTGAGGTGCTTTGTGTTGTAAGTTGCCATGACGTTCAAGCGCACAAAACTACTACGATGGTACCTCAACGTTTGTTGTTGGACACACATCAAGTCCTTGAATTTGAGGGTGTTGGACCTGAACAGTCCTTGAATTTGAAGTTAACTAAGGTGTGGGAACCCTGTTTACAGTAGTTGATGTTGTTTCTTCTGTACTCTAGTTCTGTATTGTTCTGCTGTTTAATGTAAATCACAGTCTGATCCAGTGAACAGCTGTGCTGTTGTATTCCGTCATTTTCCAGGAGTGTGTGTGTGTTTCAGGAATTGAGTTTCAGATGAATGATTAACTGAAGCGTGGAGGTCATGTGATTACAGACCAGAGGTCACCGCGCCAGTGAAAACCTGCTGTGTGTTTAATATGGGCTTAGACATCCAAACATACTGCGGTATAAAGATTTATTTCAGTATCACATTAGAAGGTGCAACAAGACAAGATAAAGTGCATTTCAGGACTTTCAAGTAAAAGTTTCTCCGTCATCTGGAAGATTTTCAAACAGGAAGACGCGTAAAACCAGCTTAGAAAAGGATCATAAAGATTCCCATCATGCAGCAGCAGCTTTATATATTTACACACATCAGATTCTCCCAGAAAAACAAGCACGATCAGAGGAAAGCGTCTGGGGAACGACTGACTGATCTCTAGGTTATACATTAACATTAATTTTCTCGCTACATCAGCTTATATCTTTCCCACTTCAGTTTCCAAACATTAAACATCATTCCCTTTTAAACACAGAATGATGTGCAACACACTTAACATGTACAAAAATCACATAAAACGAGCAAAGACCCTGCTTGAGTGCAAGTATTCAGATTCATCTTGTTTGAATCCCAGCTAACAGGATCTTCCAGTAACGCTAATAGAACGTTCATTCGAAACATTGTTTTTCAAACGTTAAAGGGATGGTTCGGAGTAAAATCATGCACCATGATTTGCACCATGACCTCGAGCCAAACACTCCCCCAGAAGTCTTTTTTTTCCCTTGGTTGAACACTATTAAAGTTAGAGCTTATTTAGAGATATCAGCCAGATGGGTTAGTGCAGGCGCTAACGAATCCTATGATGTATCTCGTGAATTACCCCACTAATAATGCCCAGAATGGCACCAAACTTCTACAGTTGTACAAATAGGTTCTGTACTCATAAAACGAGGCATTGGAAAGTTAGTAAAGACATCAGGAGTTTATTTAAATAACTGACGGCTCATGCTCCTGCTAACCCGGACGTCGAGGTCACTTCCGTTATTTGGGAAAAGCATGTAAAAGTCCTGACAGAAAGCAATGCATAAGGATCGTGTAACGACGCCCAGTTGCAGGAATGCACTAATATTTTGTTGGTAGTACCAGTTTGCAACAATTATTAGTTAACACTAAGTTGTCAACACCTCAGAAAAAATAAAAAATATATATACTGGCTTTCTGCCAGGACTTTTATGTGCCTTTCCCTAATCACTGAAGGGACCTCGACATGCGGGTTAGTGGTAGCATTAGCCATCAAGCAAGTGTTATTTAAATAAACTCCTGATGTACTTACAAACTTTCCAATCCCTCGTTTTACGAGGACAGAACCTATTTGTACTACTGTAGAAGTTTGGTACCACTCCGGGCATTATTAGTGGGGTAATTTACGAGATACAGCCTTGGATCCATTAGCGCCTGCACTAAGCCATTCGGCTGATTTCTCTAAATAATCTCTAACTTTAATAATGTTTGACCAAGGGAAAAAGGCTTCTGGGGGGTGTTTGGCTCAAGGTCATGGTGCAAAGGGGACCCTAGGTTGATTTTACTCCGAACCATCCCTTTAAATGAACCTTCTATTTCAGCATTCTCCAAACATTATTGGAATGTTACTTTTGAATGTTCTCTGAATATTCCGAAAACAAGTTGCATTAAAAAAACAGACAAATGTCCAACTGAAACATGTCAGACTTAAACATCCCATGACCAATGTATAAACATTCACAAATAAGGTTTTTATAACTTAATGGTAAAGTTAGCAAAATGTTCTTAGAACTTATTTTTGTTAACTGGGATATTAGATTAAACGGTAACTCTTGCCAAATTTGAACCTAGGCTCTTTTTGTTAATCTACCCGAGTCAAACTTTTGTGTAAAAGCATCATTAGAATGGAAACGCGTCACTTTTAAGATTGACCGTATTTTCGTTTTAGGTCAAAATGCATTTTGAATGGGAGTGCGTGGGGCACTACAGTGATAGAATCAAAATCGCTATTTTTAAAACACTAAGAAGGCTCGACACAACATGAAACTTTGCTCGAAGTATCACCAGGGGCTCTACACATGAACTCCAGCATTGAGAACATTGTTTGTGTACACAAAGTTTACTAAAAAGAAAGGTTTTGAACAACTCACTGTAGCTGTTGTTCTTCCCAGCCGTCGGCATTTTGTCAGTCAGAAATAGTCGATCTGTATCACTGAATCATTTCATTATTATATGAGGATCCTTTTTCAAATACAAGGTCAATATTGATTTTCACTAACGACAAAACAACAAATTATCTGTGAATTTATATGGAACTAAGCTTTAGGAGCTTTCCATCTTTACTCTACTCCCTGTTACGTTGCATTCGGAGATAGACTATTTTTGACTGACAAACTTCCAGCCACCAGAAACACTAACTGATACTGAAGTGAGTCGTACAAAACCTTTCTTTTTTTGTGTACACAAACAATGTAGTCAATGCTGGAGTTCATGTGTAGAGCCCCTGGTGATTCTTCGAGCAAAGTTTCATGTTGCCGAGCCTTCTTAGTGTTTTAAAAATAGCGCTTTTTGATGCTATCATAGAAGTGCTCCATGCAATCCCATTCAAAAGGCATTTTGACCTAAAACGAAAATACGGTCAATCTTAAAAGTGGCGTTTTTTTATTCTAATTATGCTTTTACACGAAAGTTTGACTCGGGTAGATTAACAAAAAGAGCCTTGGTTCAATTTTGTGCGAGAGTTACCCTTTAAATCATGATCATTATTTTTTTATATCTAATTTATGAAAAACCAAACTTATCTACATTTTTTACATCGCTTTGATCATCAATTCAAATAAATGTCTGTGATTCTTTCACCAGGATAGAAATTAATTTCAGACAATTTCATCTTTTCATCCCTCCAACTAAGAAAGATCTATTCAAACAGGCTTTTAAATGATAAACTATATACATAATGTATTAAAATAAAATGAATCAAAAATAAAGAAGCACATAGATCCATGTCATGAACAGAATCTGTGATTACGGTAACTGTAGAGAGAGAAACATCAGTCTGTCCTGAGCTCAACTCCTTTGGTGATTTTATTTGTGCTTCTCTTCTTTCATTCTTCTTGGCATCTTAGTCTGATGTTCTGTCGTCAGTTTCCTGATGCGTCTGATCTCCACTGGAAGCCACATTACGTGACCCTCCCTCCTGTGATCTCGTCAATGACCATTTAGGTGACATGACATGAGGTCACGACCTTTAGGGTCACGTGTTCCTTGAGGCCAAACATACCCACTTCCTCCTTTTGGGAAGACTGCGATGAGCAAAGTACAAAAATGCAGGCAAGGTGATATATATATATATATATATATATAATAGATGTATTTATTCATATAAATATAATTCATTTAAATAAATTAATTTAGTATTTTATATAAATACATTTATTATTTATATACAATTGTATTACTTATAAATAATATATTTATATAATAAATACATTATTTGTATAAAAATATATATTTTTATTTATATAAATTAGTTATATTGTCTATATAATAAATGAATAATTTACTTTATATTTGTTTATATAAATATACATTTATATGAACATTTAATAATGAATGTATTAAGATAAATGTATTATTTGAATATAAATGTATTTAAATAAATATAATACATTTATATAAACATACATTTTGTATTTATATGCGAAAGCGTTTATATACGTAATTTTTTCACATGTACTATTTATATTATACATTTTTATACAAATAATGCATTTATTTATATAAAAGTATTTTATTTATTTATATAAATTAGTTATATTATGTAAATAGTATACATTATAATAATTTGCATGTACAAATATATTTTTTTTATAAATATAAATGTATTTTTATTCCTAATTGTGTGTGTGTGTGTGTGTGTATATATATATATATATATATATATATATATATATATATATATATATATATATATGTATGTGTGTGTGTGTGTGTGTGTGTGTGTATATATGTATTATTTATTTGTATACATTTATTAATTAAATTTAGTACTGTAATTATATGAATCAATTATATTATGTAAGTATAATACATTTAACTAATAATAATTATTTACATAAATATTAATTCATATATAAATAATAAATGTATTTATTTTTTATAAATGTGATTAAATAAGTATAAATGTATTTTACTCATGGGCTGTCATATCTCGGACTCGCTCTTATAAGTCGTGGGGTCGAGCGGTATGGCAGTCTGCAGGATGTCGAACTCGATCTGATTGTCCATGTCTAATACGCAGAGCACGTTGCTGCCGGAGGTCATCGTGGCCGAGTCCTGGAACATTTTCTGGAAGTCTGTGGGAACGCCGGTCATATCCTCACCCACACGCTCCTCCTCCTCGTCCTCTCCGCAACACAGTGCCACCTCATTCTCGTAGCAGAAGGCGCTAGGCGAGTGTGGCGGGAGGAGCGTTTGAGCCCCGCGGTGGCAGCGGATATCCGGCGTCTCGGAACGGGACGAAGCCGACGAACGGCGTTCGCTCAGATCTTTCAGCTCCTTAGCGCTGCAAGTGGGAGTCGAGGGAACTTCGTAGGTTTTGTGGAAGTGAGCGTAATCGACCTTGTAGCGGTCGCGGTCCTCGAAGATGACGGGCTCGAAGCGGTGACCCCAAAGGATCTCGCGGGAAAGGTAGGAGCTTCGCGTTTGCGTGGTCATGGCCGTCGCCTCCACCATTCCCTCCAGGATCACCACAATCTCGAAGTCGTCGGATTCAAGGTCGGATCGACTCATTGTCCAAAGCGGCGAGTCCTCGTCTATCTCGTGAACGATGACTAAAGGCGACACTAAGAAGAGGCGGTCGGTTCCTTCATCGTATCCCACGTTTAGATCCATTTGTTCTAGCGGGATGAACTCGCCTTCAGCCGTTACGTAGGGTCGGATGAGCTGCGCCCGAACGTGAGCCTCAACGATGTGGCTACGCCGAAGGTTCCCGACTCGCCACATTAAGCAAAGCTTCCCGTCGCGCAACGCAATCACTGCGTTCTGTGAAAAAAGCAAGGTTTGGTTCCTCTTCTTTGGACGTGCCATTTTGGCCATAATGGTGCCAATCATGAAGGAGTCAATGATGCATCCGAGAATCGATTGCACCACCACTGTCGCGATCGCTACGGGACACTCTTCGGTCACGCAGCGCCAGCCATAGCCAATGGTGGTTTGGGTCTCGATTGAGAACAGGAATGCCCCGACGAAGCCCTCAACGTGCAGCAAACACGGCTTCCACGGCTTCCCGACACGATCTTTATCGAAGTCCCCGTGAGCCAGAGAAGCGCTGTAGAAGATCAAGCCGAAGATGAGCCAGGACACCAGGAAGGTGGAGCAGAAGATCATAAACAGGTACCGCCAGCGGATGTCCACGCACGTCGTAAAGATGTCCGCCAGGTAGCGCCACGGCTTGTCGTCCATGTTGGTGAAGACCACGTTGCACTGTCCGTTCTTCTTGACGAAGCGGCTGCGCAGCTGGCCTCGGCCCGACGTGGAGATCCTCCCGTTGTAGGCGGTTCCCATCGCCGACCCACTCGGACCCTCCCCTCCTCCGAGCCGGCCCGAGCCGCAGCCGTTGTGGAGGCCGAGGGTGGAGATCTTCAGCGCTTCCTCGTCAGGGGACACGATGCTGTACCTGAGAGATAGGACAGAAGAGTTTGGGGTCTTAGGTGAGTTAACACTGAACTGAGTTAAACTGAATACTCAATGCTTTATAGACCAAAGTGAATTCATAATTTAATTTTGACATGAATATACATGAATTTTGCAACACTGACACTTATTGTACTTTATTGAATCAACATAAGCTCAATTGAATGTTTCATAATTTATACATTTTGCAACATCAAGTTTTTGAACTGAATTGAATCAATTGAGCTGAATAAGGGCATTGAGCATTATTATCTACAGGAGATCTGCTTTATAGTTGAAATTGAATAAGTAATTGATGAATTTTGCAACATTGACACTTACTGAACTGAATTAAATCAACATGAAGCTCAATTGAATGTTTCATAATTGGTCAATTTTGCAACATTGACACTTATTGAACTGAATTGAATAAAACAAAGAAGCTTAATTGAATGTTTCATAATTGATACATTTTGCAACATCAACCGTTATTGAACTGAATTGAGTCAATTGAGCTGAATAAGGGCACAATTGTCTTCAGTAGATTTGAATTATAGTTGAAATGTATTGACACTCATTGACACTTATTGAACTGAATTGAATCAACATAAAAGCTCAATTGAATGTTTAATAATTGATGCCTTTTGCAACATTGAAACTTATTGAACTGAATCATATCAACACTGAACTGAATTGAGCAGAATAATGGCACTATTGTCTTCTGTAGATCTGCTTTATAGACAAAATTTAATTCATAATTGTATTTTGGCATGAATTTACATGAATTTTGCAACACTGACACTTATTGTACGTAATTGAATCAACATGAAACTCAATTGAATTTTTCATTATTGATACATTTTGCAACATTGACACTTATTAAACTGAATTGAATCAACATAGAAGCTCAGTTGAATGTTTTATAATTGATAAAGTTTGCAACATCAATAGTTATTGAACTAAATTGGATCGACACTGAACTAAATTGAGCTGAATAATGGCACTATTGTCTTCTGTTGATCTGCTTTATAGTTGAAATTTAATTAGTAATTGATGAATTTGCAACATTGACACTTACTGAACTGAATTAAATCAACATCCCAGCTAACTAAAATATGTTCTAGGAATGTTTTTCTAACATTCCTATTCAGTTATTAAAACAATTTTCGGAATGTTCTCTGAACATTAAAAAACAGTTTTTCAAATGTTTTAAACATTTTTTGTTGGTTATGTGAACTAATGAAATATTCTACTTTATCATTGTTCAAACAATATTAGTATGTTACTTTTGAAAGTTCTCTGAAACTACTAAAAGTAGTAGCATTTATAAAACAGACGACCAACATCCAACTAAAACGTTCCATGAACGATGTATGAATAATGTTTTTGTGCTGAGTTTTTTTGAGAACATTAAAGTCCAGATAACATTGAACAAACATTCTATTAACATTACTGGAAGAACTTTGAGAGAACCTTCCCACAACATTAGCCAAAGTTATGATAACGTTCCCTGTTAGCTGGGATTGAACTGAATTAATCTTAATAATGACACTTGATTAAGTCTGTATCATTGATTCTGTTATTTTTCCTGTGAGGCTATTTTGAAACTATTGTATAAAGCGCTATTTAAATGTGATGGAGGGCAGGTGAAGAGCTGTAATCTGATTGGAGAGTTTGTTCTTTCCAGTGACCGCTCTAAAGGACACACACTCACTCCAGATAAACCATGAGTCACTAATGCGTCTCTTCCAGAAACACACTAACGGATCCTCCTAAAGAACTTCCTGAACCTTTAACGAGTGGTCTTACAGTGGGATCAGGACTGTCTGTTTCTCCATGGTTTCACTGTCTCTCTCTTTCAGTTTTTGTCCATTAAGGGTCGAGGGACTCAGGTGTGTGTTACCTGCCCCTAAACTGGGATTATGGGGGAAGGCCAGTCATTTAGCATTTAGCCATATCAGGATTGCGGTCAGTGAAGGTTAGGGATTATAACCTGAGCCATATCTCTCTCTCTCTCACACACACACACACACACACACTAATAAACAAATAAACATACAGCCTGACACTCAATCATCTGCTGATGTTTGGTGGAGCACAAGAGTGACAGTAAACGCTTTAAACTAAACAGCATTCAAAATTCTTGTTTGATTTTGTGACATTTTTTATCAAAATGTGTTTAGGAATAAAATGATGCATAAAAAAACAGGTGAATGACATATGAACAAACCCCTCAGTAAAAAGTTTCAGAATATAGATGGGAATAAAACTGTAAGTTTTGGTGCATATAAGTGCTGCTGAAGTGGAGATGAAACGTTTTAAAGATATCAATGGTAATTGAAATCTACAGACGAAATCAAACCACTAGTTTCTACTTTCCACTAGTCTTAAAGAAGACGTCATGGGAGCAAAATAGCACAAAATCCCAATGGTCTGAGTTGGTCTTGTTGTTGATGAGCAGCATTAAACACAAAGTATTTCACTCGGAAAGTTCAAAATGACTCACAAACCAGCTGAGAAAATGAGCAAAACATTTGATACTTATGCATTTTACCATTTTTTTTTCTACAGATATCAGGGATACTTTACCCAAATATGATTATTCTATCATCGTTTATTACCCCTTATGTCGTTTCAAACCTGAATGACTTTCTTATGTTAAGCCCAAAAGAAGACACTTTGAAGAATGTTGAAAACCAAACAACATGACTTTCATTGTATGGACAAAAAAACAGACATTTATCAAAACACCTTCTTTTATGTATAACAGAAGAAAGAAAGAACGTCATACAGGTTTGGAAAGACATGAGGTCTAATAAAGGATAACAGAATGATAATCTCTAGGTCAAATGTCTCTTAATAATTTTAAGATATATCATGAGTAGGGATGCCGATTAGGTTTCTTGTGCCCCTGATCCGATCCGAGTCATTGAATATTGAGTATCTGTCGAGACCGAGTCCCGATCCGACAATTGTGTTTTCCTAGTGGTATGTTTACACTTCAAGTACATTAAAGTTATTAAAAAATTTTCCAATGTTTACAGGGATGTAAAAGAGAGTTTTCCAGGGGCTCAAATGTAAAAAAAGGGGCATCTATCACTATGGTGCGATTCCAATATTACTACTACTACACACACACATATTTATTAAGAATATGGGACTACTGATATAAACGTCTTGTATTTTATATGTATAATAAGAGGAATAAAGGGAAAAAAGTGGATTTAAGGTTAGAAAGCATGTCAGTCAAGCAACACGCAACCCAATACAATGCGTTAGGGCAACCAATGCGTAGCAGATACAAATAAATAGTAAATAAATAACTTTCGAGTGATGCGCACTCTTTTAAGTAACGGTAGCTTGAACGCGGTGCACACACACTTCATGGTCGCCTGTTGGCAAACCCACTTAAAGGCACATACTGCCACCTACTGCACAACATTGGCATTACAGCTGACGTGAAATAAATGATCGGGCTTAGGATAACATTAAAAAATGTTTCATTTGCCCCGATCCCAATTCTTGTGATCACCATGACCCGTAAACGCGCACACACACACACACACACACACACACACACACACACACACACACACATACATGTTGTTTTCGTACCTGTTGGCTCGGTTGCTTCCCATGCTGTATTTGATCTTCAGCGTGTTTGTGCTGCTGTCCTCAGTGACGCGACAGAACAACGTTCTCCGTTTACTGGGAAAGATTTGGGATCGGCATCCTAACAGATGACGCACAGGCCTCGATGTATCTCACACACTGCAGCCAAAGAGAAACAGATGCGCTGTTACACACTCAGTCTGATTTCAGAGGGTTGATCTGAAGTGGACAGAAACTATATTTGTGTTCTGGTTTGGATGCCCTGATCTGGGTCAAAGCAGTGGTTAAAATAGACCTGACGCGCACACACACGCACACACACACACTCACACACACACGCAGATGTAGGCTAACAACATCACTGATTTGCATGTTCTCTAAATGTTCAGCTCAATATTTAGATTTATATTTCTTACATTCAGAGAAAACTTTTAAAACCACTCCTGCCTAATTTTATGATTTATGCATTTGCATTGCAAATTCTCTATACTTTGACTGATTAAAGTTCATCATCAACAACAACTGCCCAGATTTACCCAAATTGGCTTAAACATTAAACATTGTTTTATATATATAATATATATATATATATATACAAACTAAATATTGCTTATTACACAGATAGTCATATTTTAACAATGTTCATACTTTTTTAACTGAATAAATGTAACATATCTATGTGGATTCTATGCAATTTGAAGTAGAATTAGTATGATTATTTAAATAAAATCAAATGCAAATAGTTAATTTTACCAATTTAATTTATAACTTACAAATATGCATCACAAAAAAATTACGATGCATTTGAATTGCACAATTTTAACATAAACACTAATAAAATTAATACGCAAGTCAAATGTTTACATTTATTTACATGAAATGTCAGAGTATCAAAGAAAAATGCATTTATTGTGTAAAACTTTTTTCATTTCATTTTAAAATAAAACCAATGTTTAATGTTTATTTTGTGTTAATCTGGGCAGTTTTTGTTGATGATGAACTTTAGTCTGGTTGTCAAAGTAAAGAAATGTTTATGTCCTCAGACACAGATTTCTGTGTTTTATGATCTCTGTCTCATCACAGCAGAAGTTTTGTTTGTCTTGAGATGATTTAAACTGAATCGCTGTATTAAATGTTTGCAGTTGTTCATGTGTCGATCTCATCAGACGTCATCAGGACAGACGCATGTAACTCAATAACTGCGCTGCCAAAACAATGAAAATGGACTTAACCTTTGTTACACAATATAAACACTCTTAATCCCTGGGTGTGTGTGTGTGTGTGTGTGTGTGTGTGTGTGTGTGTGTGTGTGTGTGTGTGTGTGTGTGTGTGTGTGTGTGTGTGTGTGTGTGTGTGTGTGTGTGTGTGTGTGTGTGGAGAAGGTTTCTTTCTTTATTCCTAATCCAGTAAATGATGTCTAAATAATCTCCTCATCTCTCATTTTTACAGTGATATGAGAAGCAGAGCCCTGAGGATCCTGCAGTGTAATCTGAGATCTCTCTCTCTCTCTCTCTCTCTCTCTCTCTCTCTCTCTCTCTCTCTCTCTCTCTCTCTCTCTCTCTCTCTCTCTCTCTCTCTGTGTGTGTGAGAGAGAGAGAGAGAGAGAGAGAGAGTGTGTGTGTGAGTGAGTGTGTCTGAGTGAGTGAGTATGTGTGCGTGCATGTGTCTGTGTTTTTGTATGCATGCGTGTATGTGTGTGTGTGTGTGCGTGTGTCTGAGTGAGTGTGTGTGTGTGTGTGTGTGAGACAGGAGGTGAGTTCAGACTCAAGCAGATTTGATATTTTAATAATCTTTACTATATAAACAATGAAGCTCTTGATGTGCTTCACTTAGAAAGTGTGTGAAAAGTGTCACATGAGTTTAGAAGACAATTCTGTGTATTTTTTTATTATAATTTTACTATAATTTTCATTTCTATTAATTATTTTTGCTTTATTGTGTTTTTATAGTGGTTGTATTAATGTTACTTGAACATTTGTTGATAACTTTGAGAGAACCGTGCAGAATGTTCCCCATTAGCTGGGTTTCTCTTCACTATCATTGGTTTTCACTTAATTTCAATTTAAACAATTTCCACTTTTATCCAAAATTACTTGCATTTGTTCAGGGTGTACATTTAATGGGGTCACGCGTGGGAAATGGACCCATGACCTTGCCGACATTGATATCGCCATGATCTGTTTGAGCCACAGGACTGTTCAAACTACACATTAACTATCATCAACACTACATCTGCTGATTCAGCATTTCAAACCAACAAACTTCTGTCTCTACTGACATTGACATTTAAGTGTGATTTTGGTGTTCAGACGCTTTTTGTGGCTATTATCAGTGTTGGGGAAAGCTACTTTGAAAAGTAATGCATTACAATATTGCGTTACTCCCTTAAAAAGTAACTAATTGTGTTACTTCGTTACTTTTTATGAAAAGTAATGCGTTACGTTGCTTTTGCGTTACTTTTTCTCACCTGGTCTGGGCGTTTCATATCAAAAAAGTGCTATTTTGGGGCAAATGTAAAGTCCCTTTCACACCAAATTTTTAATAATAAGCCTTAGACTGAAGGAAGAGTTCCGAACATTCCGAATACTGAATGTTTTCATGCAAGTGAGATGAGTAAATGCATGCTTACATTTAGTCTAGAACTACAATAACCATCATATTTACACACAACGCCTCTGCACTTCGATTTGTCACAACATTGGGACAAGAGAGCTGTCAGTCAATAAGTGGGAAAACAAAGCAACTTGAGTTACTTATTTGAAAAAGTGACTCAGATATTTTGTTGTAAATTCTAAAAGTAATGCATTACTAGTTACTTGAAAAAGTAATCTGATTACGTAACTCAAGTTACTTGTTATGAGTTACCTCAACACTGGCTATTAACAGGGAGCGTTCTTTCAAAGTTATGAACAAACGTTCAAGTAACATTAATACAACGTTTGTTCAAAATTATCAGGGCCTTTCATAACGTTCTTAAAACTTTAGCACACTAAAAACATTAATAACATTATTCATGGATTATTATTTTTTTCCAGAAAACATTCAAAAGTAGCATTCCAATAATGTTGGATTAATGATAAAATGGAATGTTCCCTTAACATTTTAATGACCAAAAAACATTCTAAAACTGGACGTTTTGAACATTCAGAAAACATTCAGGAATTACATATAAGTCAATGGTAATGTTAGCAAAACGTGCTTAGATCATATTTTTATTAGCTGGGATATTTTTGGTGGAAATTACAATATTGTGCATTTGGAGACTTTTTACATCCAGTCTTGACAATATGAACCATAATTTCTCCTCTTTGTACATTCTACAGATCTAATGTGATACATATACTTTGATAAATACCATAGTACAGTTTGATTACCATATTCATACCAACACCACAGTATTTACATGGCACTATATGTAAAAAACCATAGGCACTTGTTCAACCTAACTAAAACCATGGTGCATTTCTGTAGGACTGGAAACATCAGTGCATTGAGTGCATTAAGCTCGCATTGATTAGGGGAATCAGATGAAGTCACACGGCACATTTAGCGCGCTTTCCACTGGAAACTAACCGTCAAATAAACGCGAGGCGACAGAACTCAAGTTTCCCGCGCCTGAAGTTTAAACTGATTTATTGTAGCTAAACACAGTGTGTGAAACTCGCCAGAAAACTTTTAAATGACTCCAAACAACACAACTCAGGGGAGGTTTCATCGTGCACCAGATGTTCGTCTCAAATCTGCGGGATTGAGACTGTGACATAAATATGATGACGTGCAGGTAAATTTAGCGCGCGCGGTAAATCCAGTAAAGCTCCAGATGCGGCGCGCGATCAGTGCGTGATCTCATACAAAGAGTTTAATCTCTTTTCATTACAACATCAAGTTTCTTTTCTCGGTTTCAGCCGCATTTATCCTCCCCTCATCTGCCCATCAGCCATCGGTTTTATGTACGTCAGTCCTTTAGTTTTAAACACTCTAAGTTACGAACAAATGTTCCTAAATCAAATAGGCTGTTATTATAACATTGATTTGTACCTTTACACCACTCTTATTTAAAAAAATAAAAATAAACAAAGACATATATATTTGTTATATAATTGTCAAAAATTGACAAAATGCAGGAGACATCTTTATCCAAAAGCCGGCAATGGATGAAATGGATGGGGGAATAAAAAGCTTTTATCACTAATGAAGAGCAATTCAGACATTTGTATTATCTGATTTAATGCACACAAGAAGACATAAAGAATTACTCACCTTATTAAAGCAAATGTTTAATCTGTAAAGGTATTCTTTCTCTCAAACCTGTCTTCTGCTCGCGGTCACTTCGTGTTTTGGCGGTAATTAAGCACGCGCTCCGTTCTCTCGTCCCGTTTTTTTTTTTTTTATTCTCCGAAAACATCCATCTTTAACACGATGTTATCAGCGCCGTGTCTTTGTAATTCATTTTTTTTTCTTGTAGTTTTCGCAGGTTAATCCCTCCGGTCTCTCTTCTTTGACTTGACTCACGCGGTAATCTCCGAGCGCGCGCGCGCTCTCCTCCTCATCCTCGCGGTCTCGCGCGCATGTGGGTGACCGACCGGCGGATAACGGGGGAGGAGGACTGGGAGGAGAGAGAGATGCGAGAACCTGTCACTGCGATTATGCTCACTTCAGATTGATGTCAAGTGAAATTCAGTCCAAATTAGTCCAGACATGATGGATGAAGGGAATGAAATGGAGGACCGCCGATTGACTTGTTCAGGATTTTGCTTCTGTCTGTGGGATAGATGCACATTTTTATCATTTTCATCTTCTTCAGCTTCACAGATTTTATTTTTAGAGGATGTTTCTCGCTGTCTTCTCTTGTCAAAGTGTTTTAGCATCCGAACCAAAATGTTCTCTCGCACAGATTCAGAAAGAATATGACCAAAACTGGGGTTCTTTCATAATCCAACCTACCCACACGCTTTTAAAAAATAAGGGGGTTTTCACAGAGATACCATCTCTTAAAAATAAAGCTTCTTTATTGACATAATTGGTTCCATTAAGAAACTTTAACATCTATGGAATCTTTCCATTCCACAAAAATGTCTTTTCAAATATTCAAATCTAAACAAAGGTTCCAAAATGGAGTTTTCACAGCGAAGCCCTAGAAGATACATTTTTGGTTCCCCAATTAACCTTTCAGTGAACAATTCTTAAAAGAACCAAGTGTGAATAAAATTGTAATCGTCTAAAGAACATTTTGTGGAACGGAAAGATTCCATGATGTTAAAGGTTCTTCATGGAACCCATAAAGAACCCTCATTTTTAAGAGTTAGACCCTAAAGAAACTGAAAAGAAATTAGATATTCCAGTGAATCTGATGAAACCAAACTGTTTACAAACACAAAAATGAACTGCTTCACCTCAACTTGCGTCTTAGAAACAGCATGAACGTTGCTTTCCTGGCCTCTGATCTGTGTTTCTGTCCTGATTATTTGGTTTTGAGAGATTCTAGAGCATGGTTTCTATGGAGATGTTGTTGTTTCGGCGATGGAGGCCTGAATGAGGAGGTGGGTAAATCTGAACATATGACAGCCGTGGAGTGACAGTAGGAGTGTGTGTGGGAGAAAACACACAGAGAGACGAGCTGAGGCGAGAGGATCCTGCTAGGACAGCAGGAATGAGGACATATTTAACAACAAGACAAACCAAAATGTGCTCTTGTGGAATCAGTGCTCAAAGCCACTTTAATATATATATATATATATATATATATATATATATATATATATGCATGCAGTGCAGTGTTGGGAAAATAATGCATTACAGTATTGCGTTACTCCTTTAAAAAGTAACTAATTGCGATACTTAGTTACTTTTTAAACCTCTGGTGCTCTTCACATGTCGGTCAAAAATTACCTAATTTTTTTACTTCAATGAAATTAATGTACTGTATTTTAGTTTGATAATGTTTTTTTTATTTAATATTTTGTAATTTTATGGTACTAAATTATATTGACGCTGTATATTATATTGAATTATAATTATTTACTTTCTGAGCATAGACCTGAAAATTAAATTTCCAACTTAAACTATCGTAAATCTTGAATGCTTTAGAGCACAGACTGAAGTTTGATCTCTTTTCAAAGACAAGTTTGGCAGATTATTGCTGAAGTGAAAAAAAAATTAAAAAGTGAAAAGTTACAGAATTTTACATTTATTGTTATGAAAAATGTGCAAAAATACTATGTTCAATTTTTATATGAATATGTATTTTCAAAAATATGTTTTACTCTAAAACTGTGAGAAAATCAAAGCCATAAATCTTAACAAGTTGTGTTCAAAATTTGTGCCTGATATCTCAAAAAAGGAGCTTAGTAAGAGTTTGTTTGGCCGCAGTACCAAACGCTTCCACTAGATAAAATTCGTCTCCCATTAATGTGCTCATTTTTGGCCGGCGAGCGATGAGCACAAGTGTGACTATTGTTTTCAGGACCATTTAACCTGTTCGAATCATGCCCATGATTTCTTTTTGTGGTCACATAGCAAGTGCCAAACCCTTTACCAAGTTTCGTACCGTTCCAATGAAGTCATTTTTTTTAAAATAAAAATGTAAAAATGTTCGGTCAAAAATGACCAAAGAGCACCAGAGGGAAAAGTACATTAAAAAGTACAAATAAATGCATTGCAAGTTTAACACTTACTAAAAGCAAAAAATCTGAAGTAATTTTTACTTATGGTTTAACTGAATCACTGAAGATCAGCAACAAGTAGGCCTACATTGGTTAATAAAGTGAGATTAAATGCATAAAAATGTATGTTTTATTTAACATATTTAGTTATTGCAGGCTTGCGTATAGTATTCTGATTTTGCATTTGACTGATTTTATTCATTTTGAGGAATACTAAATCTGTTTTTGTGCAAGTCAGATGAGTAAATGCACGCTCACATTTAATCTAGAACTACAATAACCGTCATGTTCACACACACTTATGATTTCTCTCAACATGGGGACAGGAGAGCTGTCTGTCAATAAATGGGAAAACAGTAACTTGCGTTACTTATTTAAAAAGTAACTCTAGAGTTTTTAAGTAAATTTTGTTGTAAATTTAAAACGTAATGCGTTACTTAAGTTACTTGAAAAAAGTAATCTGATTATGTAACCGGGTTGAAATTATATCTTTACTTTTACGGTTGAAATGTCACCAAATCCTGATGAACATTGTTTTCTATACGTTTAAGATGTGTTTTATTGTCAAAATTTATGCCTGAATGTTGTATTCAGACCATGTTGTTAATACCTGTACTGTCACTTTAAGAGGTCGCAGGCCTTGTGCCGTCATTCATGCGCTTCTTTTAGTCTGCGCTAGGCCAGCTGAGAGGAGGTAATGTATTATTTTGCACGTCAGTTTTAAACACTTATTTCGATTTTTGGGCGATGCAAACCTTGTTTAATGAATGTATAAATGTTAGTTTTGAAGTTGTGAACATGCAGTTAATGTGTCAATTGAATATAAACCTTGTAAACAGACTTTTTGCAAGCTTTAAAGTAAAGTTAGACATGTTTCCACCTGCTAGTCTACAGGGTTTTCTGTATGTTTATCTGCTAACAGGAGCTTGAGATCTGTGTGCTGTGTGGAGGAGACTGCATGTGACAGAGCCTATGTATTTTTTTGTTGATTTGTACAGGTATGTGTATAATGTTCATTATAATTCATCTGGCATAGTGTTTACATTGGTTGTATTAAGCATGTAAAATAAATTCATGTTGTCAATTACATTGAGCTTTTTATAATTTATTTAATTCATTTTGACATTTTTATTTAAAAGTATTTTTGCTGATAATACTAAAAGTTGTATCAGTCGTGTATGTAGGCCTATGTGTATGTATGTGCAGTCTGTGCTAGGCCAGCTGAGAGGAGGAGCTTGAGATCTGTGTGGAGGAGACTGCATGTGACAGAGCCTTATGTATTTTTTTGTTGATTTGTACAGACAAATCCGCCGTTTTGCCTTCATTAAAAGAGCATCCAGCAGTTGGTCGTGGTCCAGGTCCTTTCTTCACTCAGTATAACAAGAACACAACGCAGAACATACACAAGGGTTAATGGACGTGCATCCAATCCAGCTTTTGAAATGGTGGTTTTAATGAACTTTGAGCCAACAAAACAGGTCATTCTCTTTAAGTTTTCAGATTTCTGTCCCAACTCAAATCACACACAAATGCTCTCTAAGCATTGTTTAAATATTCTGTTCACTTTCAATAGAAAAAAAAAAAAATTAATCAGCTGCATTCTCATTCACCTTTTAATTTACAGTATGAAAAAGTAACTGACATGATATTCTTCATAACATCTCCTTTTGTAAGTCTTCATGAATATGGAACAAAATACAGGCAAGTGATAAGACTGTAATACCTAATAGTGTTACAATAATAAAAACAGCCCTGACTCCTAAGCTCGATCAAGCTTTATTCTATGCAAAAATAAATCACCACATTACTGTAATTATATTATTATTGTTAATATTATTGCTATTATTAGTTGTATTGCATTCTCTAACAAAGAGATTTACTGCTAGTTATTTAGCTCCAGCTGGAGAACATTCACCTCTCATTGGCTCCTCTTGTTTCCTCTTTAAGTGCTTTAACATGCATGTTGTGCTCCCCTGAAAAGCAAGGTCCGCCGTGCATGTATCGCACATGACAGCATTTTTGGTTTGAAGTTTTATGAAACTTTCACACACCTTGCTAGTTTGGATTCGTTTGCACTCCGTCACGTGAGATCAAACGACTACTCGACAACAAAGATATTTTGTCAACAATTTTTTATTGTCGACAATGTCGACTAATCGTTTCAGCCCTAATATACAGTGAGGAAAATAAGTATTTGAACACCCTGCTATTTTGCAAGTTCTCCCACTTAGAAATCATAGAAGGATCTGAAATTGTCATCGTAGGTGCATGTCCACTGTGAGAGACATAATCTAAAAAAAAAAATCCAGAAATCACAATGTATGATTTTTTAACTATTTATTTGTATGATACAGCTACAAATAAGTATTTGAACACCTGAGAAAATCAATGTTAATATTTGGTACAGTAGCCTTTGTTTGCAATTACAGAGGTCAAACGTTTCCTGTAGTTTTTCACCAGGTTTGCACACACTGCAGGAGGGATTTTGGCCCACTCCTCCACACAGATCTTCTCTAGATCAGTCAGGTTTCTGGGCTGTCGCTGAGAAACACAGAGTTTGAGCTCCCTCCAAAGATTCTCTATTGGGTTTAGGTCTGGAGACTGGCTAGGCCACGCCAGAACCTTGATATGCTTCTTACAGAGCCACTCCTTGGTTATCCTGGCTGTGTGCTTCGGGTCATTGTCATGTTGGAAGAACCAGCCTCGACCCATCTTCAATGCTCTAACTGAGGGAAGGAGGTTGTTCCCCAAAATCTCGCAATACATGGCCCCGGTCATCCTCTCCTTAATACAGTGCAGTCGCCCTGTCCCATGTGCAGAAAAACACCCCCAAAGCATGATGCTACCACCCCCATGCTTCACAGTAGGGATGGTGTTCTTGGGATGGTACTCATCATTCTTCTTCCTCCAAACACGTTTAGTGGAATTATGACCAAAAAGTTCTATTTTGGTCTCATCTGACCACATGACTTTCTCCCATGATCATCCAAATGGTCATTGGCAAACTTAAGACGGGCCTTGACATGTGCTGGTTTAAGCAGGGGAACCTTCCGTGCCATGCATGATTTCAAACCATGACGTCTTAGTGTATTACCAACAGTAACCTTGGAAACGGTGGTCCCAGCTCTTTTCAGGTCATTGACCAGCTCCTCCCGTGTAGTTCTGGGCTGATTTCTCACCTTTCTTAGGATCATTGAGACCCCACGAGGTGAGATCTTGCATGGAGCCCCAGTCCTAGGGAGATTGACAGTCATGTTTAGCTTCTTCCATTTTCTAATGATTGCTCCAACAGTGGACATTTTTTCACCAAGCTGCTTGGCAATTTCCCCGTAGCCCTTTCCAGCCTTGTGGAGGTGTACAATTTTGTCTCTAGTGTCTTTGGACAGCTCTTTGGTCTTGGCCATGTTAGTAGTTGGATTCTTACTGATTGTATGGGGTGGACAGGTGTCTTTATGCAGCTAACGACCTCAAACAGGTGCATCTAATTTAGGATAATAAATGGAGTGGAGGTGGACATTTTAAAGGCAGACTAACAGGTCTTTGAGGGTCAGAATTCTAGCTGATAGACAGGTGTTCAAATACTTATTTGCAGCTGTATCATACAAATAAATAGTTAAAAAATAATATATTGTGATTTCTGGATTTTTTTTTTTTAGATTATGTCTCTCACAGTGGACATGCACCTACGATGACAATTTCAGACCCCTCCATGATTTCCAAGTGGGAGAACTTGCGAAATAGCAGGGTGTTCAAATACTTATTTTCCTCACTGTATATACGTACATATAAGTATATCAACCTGTGCTAATGTGATGTTGTCACATTTACCGTTGGTTGGCATATTTTGGAATCCACATGCAAAAGTTTTCACCCCCTTGCAGATTCGAATTGGTCACGCCAATATGCTGAATTCAGTTTTTGAAAGTCCACCCCCAAACATAACTATAAGCAGATCATACAAAAATCGAGATCGAATTGATACAGATTAGTCACCAACTGTAGCCTGGTTAAAACCAGACCATTCTCAGTAGTAACTGAGTTATGGTCTGGCAAAGCTTCATTAATAACTAATTTCCAAAGGGGCGTCACCAACGGACGTCGCTCAAATGCCCAATCAGGAGCGATCGTCATCGTGTAAAGCCATATGCTGCGTCCCAATTCGCCTAAGTTACACTACGCCATAAAAGTATGTACTTTTTTTTGTGAAGAAAAGGGATTTACTTTTAAATGTGTAGCAAAAAAGTAGGCAAGCTTTGGGACATACTACTTCGTCATCTTTATCGGACGGATATGTCGCGTGCATCCTGTCACGTTAACTGCCCTGTCAATCATCTTGTCACAGTTAAAATCCTCTATTAAATCTAATTTAATTTCCTACCGTTTCGGAGAGAAATGTAGTTGCACGTTCATCTGCCAGTGGGTCTTTCATGGAGACTGTCCTCATGTGTTTGCAATTTGAATATAATAATGCATTTAAAAGTTGGTGCGCTTCACCAACGGACGTCGCTCAAATGCCTCTGGGCGCAATTGGATAGACCTAAAACCAATCATAGCGATCGTCATTGTGTAAAGCCCGCCCCAACGTTTCTGATTGGTGCCGCGATTTCGACTGATTAGAAATGGGCTTGAATGAGCTCTTTGCCAGACTACTTGCAGAGCAAATCTAAATTTGCCGGAAGTTGTCTGGGTTTTCCCAGGCTACACTAACTGGACAAAACGTCAAATAGTTACACATTTCCATGAGATTGTGTTGGTGCTTCCGAAAATATAACGAGGAATTGAAATAAGATATGATTTCATATTGGTAGTTACGAAACTAAAAGTTTAATAAATCTAGAAACTGAACAGTTCTGGGCCACCATTGACTTCCATAGTTGTTGTTTTTTTCTTCCTACTATGGAAGTCAATGGTGGCCCAGAACTGTTCAGTTTCCCATATTCTTTAACACATCTTCGTTTGTGTTCAACAGAACAAAGACATTTGTACATGTTTGGAACAACCGGAGGATGAGTAAAAGCAAATGGCGTGCTCCGAAATTAATTTGAGTTAACCAAATTAAAATGAATCTCATAGATACATTTCTTTGTTATTAAATATTAAGATCAAAGATACACAGAAAAGGGCAACTGTATTGTATTTCCTGTTAGTCTGAGGAAGGGCCGTGAAGGCCCGAAACGTCACACTAATAAATTTGTGAATGGGAGCTTTCCGGTGTGCGGATCTTTACCTTGTTACTTAGTATTTTATATGAGATCCAGCACCCGTACTTGACTGGGATGTGCGTGATTTTACTACTCTTCAAAGATACACATTACACATACTAATGTCCATATTTGAAAAAAACAAAGCCTTAGGTAACAAAATATAAAATAAAAAAGAATGGCAGACACACTAAAAAAACAAAAACAAAAAAAAAACCTCATTGGACAAACTGAATTTAATTGAGGGCAGGATTTCCATCCAGTAAATATGTGTAGCCCCAACTCATAAAAAACTAATTCATGCAATGAAATGTAATGTAATTAAGTTGGTCCAACTCAATTTTGACCAACTTAAATGAGTTGGTCCAACTCAATTTTGATCAAATAGTTTAGATGAAATGGATACATTTATACAATTAGTTTTATGCTTCTTAAACTTAAATTAAAACATTTAATTGAAAAATCAATTAGGAAATCCTTCTTTTGTACCCCATAGAGACAAGAGACAAATCTTGATTGAGATGTTTTTATTTAAAACTCAATAGTGCAATAGTTATTTAATGTGAAAAGTACTTAGAAAAATGCAAGTACACATTTTAAAGCCTTTTTTTCCAGTCTATATTGGATATATAAACATGCCGCCTCTGAGAGAGAGAGAGAGAGAGAGAGAGAGAGAGAGAGAGACTCAGACAGACAGGTGATCCTCTCTTACTCAAACAGGACATGACCCAAAACCTAAATACCACACACACACACACACATACACACGGGTCGATGGCGGTAGCATGAGGTTACAGGGTGAAGGACGCAGAGGTCAGGAAGAACATTAAAGCACTTTCACCCTCATATAAGAGAGCTAACTTTAGATGAAGCGAAAGACCTGACACATTTCTACACGTGTCAATCATCCCAAATCCCTGTGAACAAAAATATTCAAGAACGTTTTGCTAATGTTCCCATAGTTCTAAATCTTCTCTGAAAGTTCAAAACGTCCAAAAACATTTATTGCACATGTAAAAAGTTATTGCAAATGTTACAGAAGACATTAAGGAAATGTTCCATTTTAGAATGTTTTTGTGATAAGACAATAGATACATTTGAACGAATGTTCTAATAACGTTCCTGGAAGAACTTTTCCCTGTTAGCTGGGATTTAGTTTCACTTGTTTATATGCAGATGAAGACAATCCTCAGATATAACATCTGCTCCTCAAACATGTCTCAATTATAACTGTGTTTGTGAGAGTGAGACAGTGACACAGCACAACAGAACAGTGTGTGTGTGTGTGTGTGTGTGTGTGTGTGTGTGTGTGTGTGTGTGTGTGTGTGTGTGTGTGTGTGTGTGTGTGTGTGTGTGTGTATTAATAGTCTGTAATCGCCTCTGGGCGTCCTGATAAATTCCCACGACCTCTGATCGACACAACACCAGTGTCTCCAGGTTTTCCTTTCCCCCTTGAACAAGAACACATTGCTGTCTCTCTCTCTCTCTCTCTCTCTCTCTCTCTCTCTCTCTCTCTTCACCGGTAAAGTAGCTTGTCCTGTGTGTTGTGACCTTTCACGCAGTCGTGTGGAAACTCTCGTTTTCTGCCGTTTTGCACACACTACTGCCGACCGTGTTATGTAAGAAAGAACCTTTGCTAACTTCCTAATTTGATCCCGAATGGTTGACTGCTCCTCTGTCTGTCACACTGAGTTCACACGCGACTCTCAGTCCAACCGTTCAAACGCGCTGAACGCGCCGCGTCTCTCTTTCAGACACCAGGAGAACAGACGAGCATCATGGCCGTTTATGAGGCGCTAAATATGAAATAACACATTCACACATAGGCCTAATAAAAAATTATGCAGGACGGTGTTAAATACAACCCGTACAAATCAGTGCTATTTTATTTAAGAATATGTTATCTGGTAAAAAAAATAAATAAAATAATATATATATAAATATAAACGGGTACATTCTAACTACGCTACCTGTATGTTAACAGTAATATCTGCAACATTTTATTATTATTATTATTATTATTATTATTATTATTATCTTTAACAGGGAACGTTCTTAAAACTTTGTAAATGCTCTGGGAATTAATGTTCCTCAGAGTTATGAACAAACGTTCTTCCAGAAACGTTAATAGAACGTTCGTTCAAGTTATCCGTTTCTTTATAATGTTCTTTTAACGTGCACAAATTCGTTAATTATTGGCTACAACGTTTTTTTTTTTTTTCACATTCGTCTACCATTTTAAAACATTACAACATTTAGAACGTTCTTGAACATAACGTTCCTATATAGGCTAAGGTTTGCAAACTGATAAAATGGAATGTTTCCTTAAACAAGAATGTTTTTAAACATGTTTAAACATTTAAAACCGTGAATGTTCACTCAGAAAAAACGTTTAGACTATATATGTAGTTTCACGTTAGCAACGTTCTTAGAAGAACATAGCCTATGTCTGTTATCTGTGCTGAAACAAAGTAGCCTAAACCTTTTACAATATTTTAGGTTCTTGCATGAGCCATAAATGAATAAATCATTTAGGAACTGAAGTTTATGTGATAGTCTTCTGTCTGTGTGTTTGAGGATTATCATGTCCAGTGTGTGTTGTGAGTGTATAATGAGTGTCTGTCATCAGTGTTTGAGGGAGTTGTACTGTCCTCTAGAGGAAAACACTGGTATACACACACTTCACTTTATCCTTCTATACCACTTTTCATTCTTTATTTTGATAATGCATGGCTCTATGCATTAAAGTTGTTTATTGCAACATAATATAGCCTTCTCCTGCACTTTTACTGAATTGTACTTTATTTTACACTATTGCTATTTTGCATACTCAGATTGATCACATAATCACATATTTTGCATTAACACGTTGCTTGCAGGTGAACTGCAAATGCTTATCCATGCAAATATACAATCTCAGAGTGAGAGAGAGAGAGAGAGAGATTTATAGACTGTGATTTGAATGTAGCCAAAGCATCAGATCTGTGTGGTCTGTTTCACAGCTGAACTTCCAGTGTTTTCCATCTGAAATCACAGAATCACACGCTAAAATAAACCTGCAATGACCTTCATAATAATGAGCATCTGTACAAACAAACAAGAGATATCTGAACAAATCTGATATGGTTTAAATACTGATAAGCCGAAACATGATATCAAAGAAACACACACACACATAATGTATATATTTTTAAAGTCAGAATGAACTGGTTCAGGCTCTTTACATTGAGGAATGAACCTGCGGTTAGTAAGTCACTCAAAAACACAATTTGTTTTGTATAATTATGGCTATTTTTATCAAAGCTCAAATGTTGAAACTGGACACAGTGAAATCTATGCTGCCTTTTCATGTGAATGTAGGCTACACAGTGATGCTGGGAACTCTTCATAAAATAAAAAAATTCCAGCAGATCTCAATATCTGAATAATAATTTAGTGACTGTGAGCGCGCAAACAGCTTCACTCACGCGCTTCCTCTTGACCCCTCATTTACACTGCACACGTGTGCGGTGCATTACGTCTGCGACAAGGTTTTATTCCGTCCTCCAAGCGGTGCCAACTCACACCAGGAGCATTTCAGAAGCAGAGCGACTGGATGCGCGAGACCACGTGATTTGCCTGTCAGACGTGGTTTTTCTTGATTTTTGAGTTTCTACCATACAGTCTATGGTTTCTACCAAGGATTGGTATGTAATATGTTTGGGAGTTTGCACAGGGTGTTTATTTTGAATTTGACAATGTTTTTTTTTACTTTTATTTTGTATTCCCGGTGCGACTTGGACGCGCGTCCGTCAAAAATAGACTAGGCGCCTATATTTAGCGAAGCGGCGCGGAGAGCCGCTTCTGGGAAGCTTCTGAAACGCGCCGTGTCGCGGCCGGTGTAAACACAAGCATTGACTAGAATGGGCGCGATCAGCTCCGGTAGCCGTGTCGCAGCCGTAATGCGCCACAGACGTGTGCGGTGTAAATGAGGGGTTAAATGCGCACGCCGCAGGCGGTGTGACGCGCGGATCGTGAACGCGCGCGCTGTGAGGAAACCCGGATCCTGGTCAGCCACGTCACCGATCAGGGGCGCACAGACCAGCGCAGAACCTCAGAGACTTACAGTAAATCATCACTGACTCTATTATATCTGATATATTAACTAGAGATTGATACTAACAGCCGGAGACCGTGTGGATATGAGGCGCGCGCGCTGAGCAGCACATAGAAAAAGAGTTTGTAGCCTATTATTATTTGTGCAGGACGAACATCTGGTCTGAGAGCAGCTGCAAAACTCCATAAATCCAGCGATAAGATGAATATCTTCCGACTGTCTGGAGATCTTTGTCATCTGGTCGCCATCATTATTCTGTTCCTGAAGATATGGAGATCCAAATCATGCGCAGGTAAGTGTTATTATTAATATGTAACTTTAATTGTGCACATCAGATCATTTAATTGTGACAGAAGAACGTGAATGTGGAGAAGAACCGGAGTGGATCTTATTTAAAATGTATTTGCACGCGAAAAACGCGTGAAACTCTTTAAACGCACGCATGACGCATAACGCGAGTGTTGTAGATGATGTTACGCGTTTATTAACGCAAGGTTTGTGCTGTGTTTACGTGGCAGCGGATTGCAGTGTGTCTATCAGGATGTTCAGGGTTTCTTCAGGTTCCTTGAGGAACTCCAGAACCTGTTTTGTCTTTGTGTGTGTTGTGTTGTGCTCTGAAGTGTGTTGCTGTGTGTTTCAGGTATTTCTGGGAAGTCTCAGCTGCTGTTCGCGCTGGTCTTCACCACCAGATATCTGGACCTGTTCACTGCCTTCATCTCCATCTACAACACCGTCATGAAGGTCAACTTAATCATAATCATGATATAAAAAGTATAAATTATGAGTTATAATAAAAGTATAAATGATGATATACTAAGTCATACACTGCAAAAAGAGATGTGTCAAAAACACACGTGACTGTGTAGATAGCATTTTGACACGTTGTGTAGATTTTAGCACACAATGTGTGTTAAAATGTAACTCTGGATAGAATAGCACTGGTTGGAGGAGTTTGTGTTTATGAAAAAAAATTATAGGTATATTTTATATGGTATCCCATAAAATACTCTAAAATAAATAAAGCAATACATTCAAATAAATAAATTAAATCTTAATTTGCAGCCAATCACATCATGCCTCTTTTTCAATCTATTTTTCAAATGCTGCTTTCACTTGTTATTAATAACCAGATTAACTTTATTTCTGTCTGACTCTACAGAAGCTCTTATTGAGAATTAACAGGTTTTGGTGTTGATGATTCATTAATGTTTCATTTATAGTCACCAGAATCGTGATTAGTGTCAGCTTTACTTGGGCTCTTGACCCTTGACTCTTTAACATTAGTGTTCTCTGACTGAGAACAAGAGTTTAATATTTGAAAGATGAATGTAATATATAAAAGATGATTTTTAAAAAGATTAGCGTAATGCAATTAACTTAAAATTAATATTTAAATACACAGTTCATACAGAACCTTACAGACTACTACGGTATCAAGCAGACCTCAAGAATCAGCGTATGAATCTCAACAATGGTGACAAACAAAAAGCTTCATGCCGCAATGCATGCTGGGTGCCACCATAGTACAAATCTCATCCATGACTCCCAGCATGCATTGCGGCATGAAGCTTTTCGTTTGTCACCATTGTTGAGATTCATACGCTGATTCTTGAGGTCTGTGTTTGACTAATTTCTGCTGCAGATTAAAATATTCAGAAAACTTTTTTTTTTTTTTTGCACTGCTGGATAGCATGATGTCGTGTCACAAGATTGTCATAACTAACAGCACATGAATAAATTAAATGCACACCATCCATATACTCATTCACTTGATCAGATCAGCACTTGCTGATTATGACGTCATCAAAAAACATCTGATCATATTTTCTCTCACCATAACAAATGTATTTGATTAAAATACAGTTAAAGCAGCCAGAGAAACACTAAAAGAAGAGTAAAGGGTCAAGAGCTCAAATAAAGGAGCCATTAATCACGATTCTGGTGACTTCAAATAAAACATTCAGTGAAACATCAACATCTAAACCTCAGTTAATTCTCAATAAGAGCTTGTCTATGTAGATTCATGATGTCTAAACCATCCAGGTAATAAAATGTTCAAACAAACTCTTTATTAAACGTCACTGGACTCCATAAACACAAGTTAACAATACGTTTCAGTGTTCATCCAACACTCAGTTGTAAAAACACAGGAAGTAACTCTGGCAAAATACACACCGACTACAGTCACATGTGACACATATCTGACACAAGATGTGTAACTATAACACATTAGTGTGTAAAAGGTTTCAACACACTTCTGTTTAAGAGGAATAACACATTAGTTGTGTTAAAGGTAATACAAAATGTGTAGTCCTTATAAACACAGAGATGTGTTAAGAATCGACACAGGTTGTGTATTAAATTTGACACAACATGTGTTGTCCCTAAACACACACACTACATGTGTTAAAATCTACACAACATGTGTCATTTTTAACACATCTCTTTTTAGAGTGTAGTTATGATATAAAAATGTTTAAATTATGAGATAATCATAATTATCATAATAAAATGATAAATTATGATATAAGTCATAATTATGATATAGAAAAGTATAAATTATAATATGCTGTCATAATTATGACATAAAAGAATAAGTTGAGATAAAAGTCATTATATAAAAAATATAAATTATGAGATACTAAAGGTGATGATACACAGGGCAACTTTTTGAGCAATGTTGCTGGGCAATCTTGCCGAGCGATTGTTGCTTGGGCACTTTCCCATTGAAAATGGGCAATACATTTCTATCTGGATAATTTAGATCGGTCGTGGACCCTGTGTCTCATCTGGTTGCCCGTTGACGGCAACATTGCCCAGCAACATTGCTCTAAAAGTTGCCCTGTGTATCATCACCTTAAGTCATAATTATGATATAAAAAGTATAAATTATAAGATAGTCATAATTATGATATCAAAAGTATGAATTATGAGATACAAAGTCATAATTATAATTATGATATAAAAATTATAAATGATGATATACTGTCATAATTATGATATCAAAAGGATAAATTGAGATAAGTCATTATATAAAAATTATAAAGTATGAGATACAAAGTCATGATTATGATTATGTAAACTTTTTATATCTTAATTATGATATAAAAATTATAAAGTATGAGACACAAAGTCATAATTATGATATAAAAAGTTTACATAATCATATTGTCATAATTATGATATAAAAGGATAAATTGAGATAAAAGTCATTATATAAAAAGTATAAATTATGAGATACCAAGTCATACTTATGATATAAAAAGTATAAACTGAGATAAAAAGTCATTATATAAAAAGTATAAATTATGAGATAGTCATAATTATGCTATAAAAAATATACATTATGAGATACAATGTCATAATTATGATATAAAAAGTATAAATCAAGATAAAATACATTATATAAAAGTATACATTATGATATACTAAGCCATAATTATGATAATACAAGTATAAATTATTATATATTAAGTCATAATTCTGCTATAAAAAGTATACATTATGAGATACAATGTCATAATTATGATATAAAAAGTATAAATTATTAGATCCAGTCATAATTATGATATAAAAAGTATAAATTGAGATAAAAGTAATTATATAGAAATATGAATTATGAGAAACAAAGTCATAATTATGATATAAAAAGTATAAATCAAGATAAAAGTCATTATATAAAAAGTATAAATTATGAGATACTAAGTCATAATTATGATAATACAAGTATAAATTATTATATATTAAGTCATAATTATGATATAAAAAGTATAAATGATGATATACATTAAATTGGTAAAAAAAAAAAAAATCTAAATGTGACTATTACATAAATATGAGGAATGAGAATTTAAACAATCCGACTAATTTCTGGAAATTGACCCAATCAGTTTGTGGTGAGAAAACCGCCAGTCTGCCGGATTGTTTGAAACTAAATGAGAGTGTAATCCAGGACAAAGAAAATATTGTAAAAACCTTTAACAGCCATTTTTATCTCTGCTGACTTTATATCAGATTTTAGCAATTTAAAGGAACATAGTATAGAAGGCAATGTGGAAAACGCTTCATGTTGTTCTCAGCTGTTCAATTTTACTCCTGTTCTAGCTACACAAGTTTATAAAGCCTTATCAAACTTGGATTGTAAAAAATCAGCGTGGTCTGATAAATAGAGCCTTACTTTTTAAATATTGCTGCAGATCTTGTAACAGAGCCCATCATTTCTATTTTAAATTTGAGTTTAAATTCAAATGTTATTCCCCGTGTATGGAAATCAGCTACAATTCTACCTTTGTTAAAAGGTGGTGATCCATCTGAGATGAATAACAATCGTCTGATTTCAAGGTTGGCAAAAGTATTTGAATCTTTTGTAAATGATCAAGTAAAACAGTTTTTATCTCAATGGGACTATCCTGGTAAAATAAAGGACAAATAAAAATAAAATATACTTTCATAATTAAAAGTAAAAAGGTATAAATTGAGATAAAAGTCATTATAAAAAAGTATGAGATACAATGTCATAATTATGATATAAAAGTGTAAATTGTGAGATAGTAAGTTATTGTGATATAAAAAGTATCAATTATGAGATACAAAGTCATAATTATGATATAATAAGTATCAATTATGAGATACAAAGTCATAATTATGATATAAGTATCAATTATGAGATACTAAGTCATAATTATGATATAAGAAGTATAAATTATGATATACTAAGTCATAATTATGATATTAAAAAGTATAAATTATGAGATAAAGTCATAATTATGATATAAAAAGTGCAAATTATGAGATACTAAGTCATAATTATGATATAAGAAGTATAAATTATGATATACTAAGTCATAATTATGATATTAAAAAGTATAAATTATGAGATAAAGTCATAATTATGATATAAAAAGTGCAAATTATGAGATACTAAGTCATAATTATGATATTAAAAGTATAAGTATACTAAATATTACATTCTTAAAAATCATTCTTAAAAAAGGAAGTCTCTTCAGTTGTTGACGGAAAACAACTCTCTCACACGATTGTGTTCCCGAACACCAGTATCCGAACGCAAGAGAACAACATGACAGCGTTTTTAGTGTGTCGAGCTCATCATTGCAGCGATTGCAGCAACTGCCATTTTTATTAAAGATATTTTGTGCCAATTTCCCAGAAAGTGACAATTTTGTTTTTTTTTGAACACATGAGATGGAAACGCTGCTTCATTCACAAATGTTTTTGAAGAAAAGTAAAATACCCAAGTTTGGATGTAAAAATAGCCAGTATAAATCACATCCAGGCGTCTCTCTCTCTCCCCCTCTCCCTCTCCCTCTCTCTCTATCTCTCTCTCTCTCTCTCTCTCTCTCAGGTGGTTTATCTGGTCTTGGCATACGCCACCGTCAGCCTCATCTACTCCCGCTTCAGGAACACGTACGACTCTGAGAGCGACTCGTTCCGCGTGGAGTTCCTGCTGGTGCCAGTGGCCGGTCTGTCCTTCCTGGAGAACTACGCCTTCACTCCACTGGAGGTCAGAGTTCAAACGCTTCAGATATTAAGATCAAACACTGACCACATCTGTCTGTCTTTTCATTTCACTGTAAACCAAAATAAGTTGTCCAAACTCAAAAAATTTGAGGTAATCAGTTACAGCAAAATGTTTAAGTTAAAAAATTTAAAGAAACTGTCCGATTTTAATTTTGTACTCATACATTTGAGTTTTTGAATAACTCATGCATAACTTAAAATTATCATGTAATCTCAACTTAAATATTTTTAGTAGTGGAAACTTGGCTAGCTTTAACTAGCTAATTCAGGAAATGCTAACTTGCTAATTGGTAACACAATGCTTTGATAGCATTAGCATAGCAATTGCTCAATGAGTACAGCAATGTAAAACATCTGACATATCTGTTCTCAAACCAAGCTCATGCTCCACTCGTCACCCAACATAACAGAAACTTTTCTCAATTAGCATAGCAAAACACTACTGAAAATCCCACTCAACATTTTTCTTGCACAAAAAAAATGATATAACACTAATAATTTTAGCATTTACTCTCACTTCCGAGTGTCATGGTAAAGCATGCTGGGAAATAGAAATTCAGGCCCATTTAAGGCCCAGTTTCAGTTACATTTAAGTTTGTATAAATTAAAAGAAACTGGAAACAATTAAAGAATTCAGATTACTTAAAATGTGTCAGTTTGGTGAAGTCAAAAAAAAAGAAAGTTTTGAATACTCATAAAAGTGAATTTACTTGAACTAATTTGTTTAATTTAAGTTTAACCTACTCAAACAAATTCATTAATTTGAGCATTAGTTTATCTATCTATCTATCTATCTATCTATCTATCTATCTATCTATCTATCTATTCTTTCCATCCACCCACCCACCCATCCATCCATCCATCCATCCATCTATCTATTCTTTCCATCTATCTATCTATCTATCTATCTATCTATCTATCTATCTATCTATCTATCTATCTATCTATCTATCTATCTATCTATCTATCTATCTATCTATTCTTTCCATCCATCCATCCATTCATCCATCCATCCATCCGTCACTGATTGTCTTTGACCGCTGTGTCGTCATGGACGTGTGTGTGTGTATAACTTTGACTTTGACGTGTCTGTGTGTGTGTGTAGATCATGTGGACGTTCTCCATCTACCTGGAGTCGGTGGCGATCCTGCCTCAGCTGTTCATGATCACGAAGACGGGCGAGGCGGAGTCCATCACCACACACTACCTGTTCTTCCTGGGCCTGTACCGCTCGCTGTACCTCGCCAACTGGGTGTGGCGCTATCATGTGGAGGGGTTCTTCGACCAGATCGCCGTGGTGTCCGGCGCCGTCCAGACCATCTTCTACTGCGACTTCTTCTATCTCTACTTCACCAGAGGTCAGCAGACGTCACACTCCTGCGGTTTAAAGGGATAGTTCACCAAAACATCTAAATTAGCCCATGATTTACTCACCCTCAAGCCATCCTAGGTGTATCTGACATTCTTCTTTCAGACGAATACAATCAGAGTTATATTAAAAAATGTCCTGGCTCTTCCAAGCTTGATAATGGCAGTGAATGGCTATATATTTTTTGAAGTCCATCAAAGTACATCTATTCGTTATAAAAGTGCTCCACGCGGCTCTGGCGGGTTAATAAAAGCCTTCTGAAGCGAAACGATGCGTTCGTGTAAGAAAAATATTCATATTTAAACTTTAATGACTAAACTAACTAGCTTCCGGCAGACGGCCTTACGCAAGTCGACTTACGCCACAAGAGAAACACTTGACGATGTGTGACGTCGGATGTAGGAGTAGCGTGAGCTTTGACGCCTCTCGCGGTTCAAACAAACAGGGCTGGGCAACAGGCTCAAGCTCCTCCCACATTTCTCTTTAAATATTGACGTTTTAGGCTTCTTATTCGTGACTTGTGTTTTGTTTTGCTCTATCCTCTGCGCATCCGCGTTCGTCATTGCGTTGTGCGTCAGGTCAAGGGTTATTCTTTTTGCCATAAGCAAGTTATTTTAGTCGATTAAGTTTTAAATATGGATATTTTTCTGACACAAATGCATCGCTTCACTTCAGAAGGTCTTTATTAACCCCCGGAGCCGCGTGGAGCACTTTCATCATGAATGGATGCACTTTGATAGACTTCAAAACAGAAACGGTCATTCACTGCCATTAGAAAGCTTGATAGAGCCAGGATTTTTTTTTAAATATAATTCCGCTTGTATTCGTCTGAAAGAAGAATGTCAGATACACCAAGAATGGCTTGAGGGTGAGTAAATCATGGGCTTATTGACATTTTTGGGTGAACTATCCCTATTACTATTACTGAACTCTAATACTCATCAGTCTCTCTCTCTCTCTCTCTCTCTCTCTCTCTTTCTCTGCAGTGCTGAGAGGAAGTGGAAAGATGACACTGCCAATGCCAGTGTGAGTTATTGGATCCGGCCCCGCCCCTTCATCAGGCCACACCCATCAGTGACATCATCATCACCACCCGCCACTGTAGTTCGTTTGCGTCTGCGGTGTAATTGTGCCTTACAGTGATCAGATCTGCTGGACGAGTCTCGCATTCGATGCCTTAATGTTTCTGTTCATAAAGTCTGCGTGTGTTTGTGTGTGTGTGTGTTTATGTCTGTATGTATGTAACACTCCACATTCTTAGGTTCATAGCTTTGTTTCTCTTTCATTCTATTTCTAATAGTCTTGTTTTGTTTTGTTTTCTGTAGTTAATTTGGTAAATGATTTTGTTGTTTATCACCACCTATGCAATGCTCTTGCATTCTGTTAAGGGACGTTTGATTGAGATATTTGTGTGCCAATATACCAGCGAAGATCATGAATGTTTGTATAAACCACATTTCAGTCGGAGAATGACTTTTATCGGATGTCTGGCAATATCATAATGATTTTTTAATGAGCTTATTTGAAGATGGACAGTTTATCTGTCCTCGTTTTTATAAAGTATGTTTTATAAAGCACGTCAATAAAGAGTTTCTCTCTTCGCGGAGCAGACGCTTGTGTTTACGAGAGTGAATGAGCACAAACTCACACACACTCGGGCTAGTCTGCGCGTCATGGGTCTTTATTTTCAGTTCATAAAGTCAATCACAATCGTGACGTTTGACAGACATGATCATTAACACAGTAATATTACCAGGGGGTTTTTTCAACTGCTGACACATTTTCAAAACTTTGACTCTTTTTTTTTCCAAACTTTACACACAAATCTTTCACACAGTAAATACAAAATGCCACATCTCCTGCAAAATGAAGCACTTCATTCAAAACATCTCGAAAGCAAGCATTTGTCTTGCGTTGCAAACACCTTGGATATATCATATACACAGTTATTCAAAACCTAAAGCTCTTCTCTCATGAGCTCCTATGTACATTTCTGTGCAAGATTGAAAGTATTTGGCAGAGAGATGTTGAAGAATGAACAAAAAGGGTGGCTGGCCGCACACTGATCCACTCAAGACCGAAAGTCTACAAAAACATATTTTATTTTATAAATTGCATCGTGCAAAAAGTGCAAAGTGCATGTGAGTTAAAAACAAAATAGACACCAGCAAGCAAACATTTCAGCACATTGCTATCTTCAGTGCTCACTTAGCAAACAACATTCACCCTTTTAAGCAGGTCAGCAGTTAAGAACAATCAGCTGAATACATTTATCTCAGATAAATCTCAATTATCACAAGTAGAATTCCAAGCACGTTCCATCTTGCAAACATGTAGCAGAATGTTTCAGATATACAGCTTCAAAGGATGATACAGCATTAGAAACACATCAAATATAAAGCAGAGAGATGTTGAAAAATTCATGGTAAACACGAAAGCAAGATTGAAACCAAACTATGTTTATCTTTACTGTAAGCATTTGTGGTTGTGAATACAGTATTGCACAGTCCGAAAAACCTATAACTTGACCTTTGGCCTTGTATAGGCCTATTCTAAAGTCATGATTGGTTGGTGTTCAGTAAAGCAATGAGTGTTTGCACATGTGAGGAGTGTGTGTGAGGCTCTGATGAATTACTGTGGCATTTTGATATAGTCTAGCAGAAGAAATAGGTTCCCATGTATCCGTTTGTCATTTTTTTGTAACGTGTTTTTTTAAACTAGGCCAGTCACTCACTGAACAGTTTCAGAGACTGTTGGGTCTCATGGCAGCTGCGTCCAATGTATTAACTTTTGGCCTGCTGTACATGACACCCCTGCAGAGGTGGCTCAGAACCAAGGGGTTTTCTTCGAGGGGAAATCTGCTTCGCATGATCAAGGTCACGCGGCGACGCCTACGTACCTTAGTCATGTGGAAGAAGTCTTGGTTCCTCGCCCCAAGACCCAGTGCTTGGGGCTTTTTTCACCGTGTAATGCTAACGACAGACGCTTCCTTCACAGGTTGGGAAACTGTCAAGAAAGTAGATGGTCCTGCCACAGACCTTGCACCGAGCGACCACTCATGATGGCAGCAGGACCATCTACTTTCTTGGCACATAAATCGTCTAGAAATGATTTCAAGCTCTCAAACACTTCCTCCCAGACTTGAGGGGCCATCATGTGCTTGTCCGCACGGACAACACATCTGTGGTCTCTTACAACAACCATCGGGAGTCTGAGGTCACATCACTTATGCAAACTGGCTCACCAGATCCTCCTGTGGGTCAAAGGGAATTTACTCTCTCTGAAGGCCACTTACATCCCTGGGTTTTTAAATCAGGGTGCAGACATCCTGTCGAGGCAGGGGCCGAGGCCCGGGGAATGGAGACTCCTATGAAAATCGATCGAGCAGAAGTAGACCTGTTCGCATCTTAAGAGACGACACACTGTCCACTGTGGTTCTCACTCAGTCAGCCAGCTCCTTCGCTTTTCCCCTGATCGCTGTGCTCCTGGGAGTTCTGGAGAGAGTTCGCCGGGACAGAGTCCATCTTCTGTTAATAGCCCCGTTTGGCCGGCCCGAGTACGGTTCTCGGACCTAGAGTCTCTCCTCGACGGCTCTCCTCTGGAGATGGGGGAGGGTCCTCAGAGGGGACCTTTTCTCTCAGGAGAGCGGGTTTATCCTTCACCCCCGCCCAGAATTGTGGAAACTTTGGGCTTGGCCTCTGAGGGGTGATTACTGAATTATTTATTATCTCCACGCACGATCGCGGTTGAGTAGCCTAAGTTATAGTTCTGTGTAAATGCATAGATAAACAGCACTTTGTCAGAAAGCATTACATGATCTATAGAGTAGACCGACAAAAACATTATTAATAATTAATAACATACTAGTTGGAAAATGCAATGATGTATATGCTGTTTTCTTTGTTACCTTCCTGACAATGTTATATTCCAGCTAATATTATTCAGTGAATTATTCCTCACTCTTTAAACCTATTAAACGGCACATAAACCTTCTAAAACTGTTTAAAATGAATCACATTAATAAATAAATATCGGTTCTGCATATCGGTTATTGGGCACATAAACATGCAAATAATCGGTATCGGTTATAAAAAAATCAATATTGGTCGATCACTAATAAATATATATATTGTGTGTGTGTTAGTGCAGGAGTGTGTTCTTGTGCTTGATCAGTACTTTAGTCCCCTCTCTCACGGCTCCGCCCATCACTTTAGCAGCCGTTGTGATTGACAGCGGTGTGGAGGCGATGGCCGCCGCCCTCTGAATAGCTTTGACCTTCTTCCCTTTGCCCTTCCCTTTCTCCATCACTCCGGACGCCTCCACCGCTCCACGACCCACAGCGCTGAGCAGCTCGTACCAGAACACACTCTCCGCGCTCTTCCTCTGCTCCTCCTCCTCTGGTTCCTCTCCCAGAATCCTCTGCTGCGCGTGTCGTACGGCGCTCTCGGCCTGCTGGAGCATGTCTCCGGTGTAATGATCTCCTGCGTTACGCTGAACCAACACATCCATTTTCTGCAGCAGCTCCGTGACCTGCGACCTCTCGTCCTGACCTTTAGTTATACAGCACTTTTCACAACACATTGTTTCAAAGCAGCCTCACAGAAAATCATGATGTTAATAATTTCATGCTGAAGGATAATATAGTTAATAATATAGTGACATTTTATGACAATGTAAACAATCAAACAGTTGGGATTTGCTGTATAGTATCAGTGTAGCCTACTGTATCTATGCAGACTTATATATCCAACTTTATATAGAGATGAGCGATACACTTTACGATACTTCTATATATTCAACTGTATATAAAGAGCTTTGTGATACTTATATATATCCAACTTTATATAGAGAGCTTTGCTATACGTATATCCATCTTAATATAAAGAGCTGGACCAGTTAGGCCTACATTTTGCAACAATGTTAACAATCAAGCAGTTGATATCTGCTATAGTATAATGCTTTACGTGAGTAGCTAATGTATGCGAAAAAAGTTGGATATATTTATAGTAATTGTATAATTCATTATTAGTAATTAACTAATTAGCCATCAGTTCTTTATGTGGTGGAATACCTTTAGTGTTATCAAACACGTGGAAGCCGCCCGCACACTCGCACACAAACTCCCATAATTCCGTGCTCTCCTTCAGGAAGTCCTCGGCGGGTTTCGACCCGAGCGCGTCGCCCCACGTGATCAGAACCACGGTGAACTGGAGCGCCTGCGGCCCGAACGCGGCGCGGATCCAGTCGAGAGCGGCGCGGCACTCGCGCGTCACCCGTCCGGCGCGCAGCAGCAGCAGGAACACGTGCGGTCCGGGCGTCGACAGATCCACACACCGGCCCAGCTCCACTCGGACCTCATCAGGGCTCATGCAGGTGTGGAAGAACCCCGGAGTGTCAATCACACGCAGGCTCCGCCCATCCGACACGCCCCCCGCGCGCTGGCAGTGGCGCGTCACGGACACGGGCGAGGCGTCAGTCCAGAACGCGGATCGGCCCAGGATGGTGTTTCCAGCCGAACTTCTGCCTGAACCCGTCCGACCCAACAGAACCATCCGCAGCTCAGAGGGACCGGCTGAGGTCAACACACACGACATTAACCTTCATGATCACCGCTATGTGATATTATAAGCAAGTGAGGGGTCCGGGGAAAAGTTTGGTTGAAAACAGTGTAAAAACTGTAAAATAAAATAAAATAAAATAAAATAATTAACAGAAATAAATCTGATTAACATAAAAAAACCCATTAAAAAGGTTTTAAATAAATAATAAACACATCTGATTAAATATTATTCAAATAAACAAAATGTGTGTAAAAACATAAAGATATTTGATTAAAATAAACCGTGATTAACCAATTTGTGCCCATTTTTTTCTGAATGGTTTCATGCATACAGTACAGGCCAAAAGTTTGGAAACATTACTATTTTTAATATTTTTGAAAGAAGTTGCTTCTGCTCATCAAGCCTGCATTTATTTGATCAAAAATACAGAAAGAATGTCATAGTGTGATATATTATTACAATTTAAAATAATTGGTTTTCAATTTATTATAGTTTAAATTATCATTTATTTCTGTGATCAAAGCTGAATTTTCAGGATCACTCCAGTCTATCACATGATCCTTTAGAAATCATTCTAATATGATGATTCAATATCAAAGTTGGAAACAGTTCTGCTGCTTAATATTTGTTCATAACCTGTGATACTTTTTTAGGATACTTTGATGAATAAAAAAAAAAAAAGAAAAAGAAAAAAATAAGCCAATGTTTTAAAAATAGAAATCTTTTGTAACAACAATGTACACTACTGGTCAGTAATTTGGGGTCAGTCATTTTTTTCTTTCTTTTTTTGAAAGAAATCAATACTTTTATTCAGCAAGGATGTGTTAAATTGATAAAAAAAGTGATAGTAAAGAAGATTTATATTATTAGGAAAAAAAAAAAAAATATATATATATATATATATATTATTTTTTTTTTTTTTAATAAATGCAGGTCTTTTTAACCGTTTATTCATCAAATATATTAGGCAGCAGAACTGTTTCCAACACTCATAATAAATCATCATATTAGAATGATTTCTGAAGGATCATGTGAAAGACTGGAGTAATGATGCTGAAAGTAATGATGTAATGATGGAGTAATGGAGTAATGATGCTGAAAATTCAGCTTTGATCACAGAAATGAATTATTTTTAAAGTCTATTCAGATAGAAAACTATTTTTTTAAGTTGTAATGATATTTCACAGTATTACTGTTTGTGTGTGTGTGTGTGTGTGTGTGTGTGTGTGTGTTTTTTTTTGTATTTTCGATCAAATAAATGCAGGCTTGATGAGCAGAAGAAACTTCTTTCAAAAACATTAAAAATAGTAATGTGTCCAAACTTTTGACCTGAATTGTATAGTCGTGTTATTAATAGTGTTACATTTTCTGCATTTAATTTCCCCATTTTTTAAAAATCCGATTTGAATGTGCGGCTGGGCTTAAATGGGTTAAAATAAATAGCATACCTTTGATTTAAAAAGTGATTGACTAAAATTAATTTATAAATAATACATTCATACATTTGATTAAAAAATGATTCAAATAAACAAAATTGTGTGTAAATACATAAATATGTTTGATTAAAATAAATGAAACATGATTCGTAAATACGTTTGATTTAAAACTTGATTGACTATAAATTATTTAAATTATAGTAGGCCTACATTCACACATTTGATTAAAATAAATAAAACATGGTTTAAATAAAAAAACGTGATTAAATAAAATAAAACATGATTTAAATTTTTTTTTTAAATAAATAAGTTAATAAATGAACAGGATTCCAATAAGATTTTTTTTTTCAGGATTAATGCCATTTCTGTCACGAGGATTTTCACACAGTTTCCACATAAATAAGCTGAACCTTTTAGATATTAGTTATCAATGACAATTAGGATTATTAATAGTATAAAGCAATGCTGTACGACATTAAAACGACTTTAACTCAAATAAGTCCGTGTCCCTTTAACCGTCCTGACCTGCAGTAGGCTAGTAATACATTAATCTAATCTGAGTTCAGTGAAACACACGCGATCCATCAGACACTCGCGGTCATTCTGCGTCATTTCACTGAGTAATTCTGGGTTTATTTCCACTCACCAGCAGCAGAAGATTCGCCTGATTCCGCCATATTTCCCACAGACGACGGGAGTGTACTTAAAGAGACAAACACTCACCAGCACCTCAGAAAAACACATCAAACATCACGACAATACTGTACCTCAAACCGTCCAAAGCGCGCGCCCGTCATGCGATCTGGATCATCTAGCTCACATATAAACACAATCTCTTTCCCAACTTCAGAATCATCACATTTGAGCTTTTTATGTATCATCTCTGCTGCATTTATTATATACAATAAAAATGCTTGGTCGTTTAACCCAATTCTGAGTCAAATATTTCAATATTTTTGGGTCAAAATTTTGATTTAAAAATGTAACCCAACAGCAGGGTTTGTCCATATTTGACCCAAAGTTGGGTTAAAACAACCCAGTATTGTTTAGAGTATACAGTAAGTTTGTGTTTGCCTTTTTTTTGTAGTTTTTTTTTTTTTTTTGTATGTTTGTACATTCAA